>NW_026647825.1:0-96047 GCF_950295315.1 Erinaceus europaeus
GGATGTGGCAAGAAAAGAGGATCAGAGAGATAAGGCTTCAGAAATAGGAAAAGGCCAGTGCATGTTTTCTTAATTAAACTAAGTCTCCCCTCCCACAAAAATGGCTTCTTGTACATTTCACTATTGATTTCACTTTTGTTGAAGAAACAGGCAATGTGTTTGCAAACATGGCCAGTTTGCACCTTTACTGTTTGATGGTTTCATTACTTCCGATATCTGATAAAATATAAACATTGAGTTTCTTCTCATGGATCTTGCAGAAAATTAGAAATATACCACAATCAGTTAAGAATTCTGCCCTAGTTTCTGTTGTACTGGAGAGAATTTTTGCTGCTACAGTAAATGCCATTGTTTTTTTTTTTTCCAGGTCCCAAGATTTTCCATACCTCAAAAGCAATGATTTAGGTCATTGGGAGCAAATGCCCTCAAAATTAGAGTCCTTTAGAGTTTTGGAAATATTGTATTTCCACTCCTTTCCCAACAGCCATGCTTAGAGAAGGTGCTTCTGAAAATGGTCTAATACTGCCATTTTTTTTACCAGTATTTCAGGCTATGCAACTAGAGTTAGATAATTAAAAAATAATAATAATTGATAGGCAAAACTGGAGCATATGAGATTTTAAAGGAGAACTGTCATAAATACTACATAGCCCAACAATTAGTTGTTACCCCCCAAAAGAATTCTAAATCTCCAAGTGTGGATCATTTCTGTCATGTTTGGTATGCATAGAATGAAATTCTGGATATTGATGAAGATGTTGTCTATTAAAGAAATATATATAATTCTGTTTTCATGAACTTCTAATCTAGTGCCAGAGGCAACACAGAATGTATTAAAGCAGTCTGTCAACATTTGTACCATGATCTGCTATAAATGAAACATACATGATGCAAAAAAAAAAAAAAGTGGGTTTGGGGAATTTCACAAATGGAAGCTATCTTTACTTGGCTTCCAAAAGACCAATTTTCAGCTGGGTCTTGGAAAAGGATGATGTTTAAGAGAAGAAATTCCAAGTGAAGGAGTGATGGAATCAAAGATGAGTCAACTAGAAACTCTGTCCTTAATGAAATAAACATGCTTCATAATGATAGAGAGCAGGTGCAGACAATAGTGAGAATGTTACAGAGGCCATGTGTGGAGGGGGGAAGGCATTTTTTTTTTTCTAATCAGGAGAGCTTACAGAAAACTTGATCAAATAAGTAAGATTTAACCTGGTCTTGAAAATTTCTTGTATTTGTTTTGCTATTTAGCCACTCACTAGGTATTTTTGTGGAAGTCACCTAAGCCAGTCCTAGGCTAAATCCCCAGTATAAAATAGTGAAGGAAAAAAAACTCCTCCAGGGGACATACACTGAGATTAGAACAGTCAGCAGGCACAGGCAATGGACACAATATCTCAGGGAAATAGACTGGCATGAAAGTGGGTCAGCAAAAGCTATATTTGCATAGAGGGTTCAGACTTGAAACTTTGCTGAGTGCCAATGTGTGACAAGAACAACAGTAGGTGGGATGGAGAAGTGAAGATTAATCCCAGAAAAGTCGCTGTGTTTTGTTGAAATAAAACATGTAACTATTAAGCCAAGGAGTGACCGACAAAAATGAATAGGGATGTAGAGTAATAGAAGATGGGGGAGTGCAACACAAGAAGGAGGTTAAGAACATGGACTTTGGAATGAGTGAAATTGCTGACATGGGAGGGGGCATGCTTTGCTATGCATGCAAGCCAGGGTCAAGCACCTCGTACCTCACATGTGAGGTATTGAAGGAAACCTTTGTGCTATGGTTGATCAGTCTATCTGAATTTTTTCTTTTCCTAGAGGGGCTAGTTGGTGGCATATCTGGTTAAGCACATACATTACCATACAGTAAGGATCTGGCTTCAAGCCCCTAGACCCCAACTGCAGGAGAAAGCTCAGAAATGGTGGATAAGAATTGCAGTTTTCTCTCCTCCTCTATATACCTCTATCCCGTCTATCCTTATTATTCCAGTCTCTCTCATTCCCTGTCAAAAAAAAAAAAAAGTCTGCCAGAGAGTAGTAAAGTTTTGCAGGCAATAACCCTGGGAGGAAAAACAAAACAAATAAAAGAATTTGAATCTAGATTTGGGTTCCAATCTCATCCCCTGTATTAGTCTCCCAAATTCAGGCAAATTCTTGAACTTCTCTGAGTCATCATGTTCCCATCTGAAAAATGGGAGATGATACCTAAATCTTGGTGTTTGTGTGACAGCTAGATGACATAAAGCACAAACCACAGATCCTAGCCAAAATAAACTTTCAGGAAATGAGGATGCTAATATACATTCAGGAAGAGAATATATATGTCTTAAGCTATAGCTAGAAAACAGTAGGCCAACTCAGAGAATGGTAACTTGAAAGAAAAACATGTCTCTTTCTAAACTGCAATAATGCTAGTGTTTTTCTGAGACTGAAATATCTTGAGGCTGAGTTAACAGCTAGTTAATTTCAGTGTATCTTCTGCAGGACAGATGCCAGCCTCTCCCTGTAGCCACACTGTAATGAAGGAATGTGTAGTGAGCATTTTTCCATTAAAGACTGAATTCCTGGAAGGGAGATTCACTAATCACTTGGAAAGTTCCAGGCTCCTATCACTTAGCTTTGGCCATTTGCAAAGTGTCTATAAATCTTCCACAGGGCAAGATAAGAATGTGGGGGTATTTTTTCCTTCTAACGGACTTGTTTCTTTCTATAAACTGTTAGGAAGAGTTATGAATGTTACCAAGAAAGGCCACATGGAGGTCAAACTTCCCATGTGGAAGGGATCTTGTAGTCAGCTTCTCATTCTTTTAAAGTATGTACAGGTGAGCAGTCCTCTGCCCAGGAGGCAAAAAAGAGATAATGGATCTTGAGCTGTGGAGCAGAAGTAAAAGAATCCTGTCTTCTCTCTGCATCAAAAGAAGAGGAAGGAGGAAGAAATGGTGGTGAGGGGGGAGAGAGAGAGAGAAGAAAGGAAACAGTGGCAAAAAGTTAAAAAGAAGGGCAGAATGTTTTGTTTTGTTTTTGTGATTTAACATTGTTTGATATAATTATCATATTTCAGGAATATTTTCATTTCCACACTTGGTGTATGCAAATCACCACAGCCCCACCAATGTTCTGTGCCCCACCCTGTCTATCCCCCAACTCATAAACATCTTAGCTCTCATACTCTATTAATGCAAGTGATAGTCTGGTTATCCTCTCTCCCTTCCTTCCTTCCTTCCTTCCTTCCTTCTTTCTCTTTGCAAGTTCCTTTGCTTTAGTCATCTATTCCCCACATATGAGTGAAACCATTGCAAGAGGTTGTTTTTCATTCATAGTTAACACATGAATCTCTGATATGCTTAATTTATTGGTAAAACTCTTGTTTTGAGGATCCTGCTGAGGTTTTTTTTCTTTTCTTTTCTTTCCTTTCCTTTTTTCTTTTGCCTCCAGGGTTATTGCTGGGGCTCAGTGCCTGCACTATGAATCCACAGCTCCTGGCAGCCATCTTTTTTCCATTGTTGTTGTTTTTGTTGCTATTATTACTGTTGTTGTTGCTGCTGCTGCTGCTGCTGCTGAACAGGACAGAGAGAAATTGAGAGAGGAGTGAAAGACAGGGGGAGAAAAAGATAGATACCTACAGACTTGCTTCACCACTTGTGAAACAACTCCCCTGCAGCTGGGGAGCCAGGAGATCAAACCGGGACCCTTGCTTTTCGCACTATGTGTGCTTAACCCAGTGCACTACCTGCTGAACTTTTTATAACAGTGAGGTTACAATATCTTTTTCTTTCAATCCATGTTTTTTTTATTACAGGGTAGGAATTAAATGTGGATTTCACTTTTTATTAGTGACTTAACCAAACAATAAAATTGTCATGGGACATAATTTCATATCCACACATAGTAGGTGTAAGTCAACACATCCTCCACCAAAGTTCTGGGTGTCTTATTTTCAACCACCATAGTTCCAGTACATCCTCACATGTCCAAGAAAAAGTTTTTTTTCATTACTTACTTTTTTTTTGCAAGTTTATTTGTTATAGTCACCTATATTCTACATATGAGCAAAACCAGCCAGTTGTCCTTCATTTAGCATAATCATCTCCAATTGCATCCCTTTTGTTCCAAATGGTACCATACCATCCTTTTAATTGCGGAGTGGTATTCCATTGAGTACCTATCCCATAACTTCTTTTTCTAGTCATTTAAGTTACTTCTTTATGTTGGCTATTGTAAATAGTGCAGCTATGAACATAGGGTTCACGTATCCTTTCAAATTAGTATTTTTACATCCTTTGGATATATGCCCAAGAGTGCGAACTAGATTTTGTTTCAGCTTTTAATGGTAGTCCATTCCTATCACTGCTTTGTTTATCCACACATTCATTTTCTATTCAATCAGTAATTCCACCCTTTTCTTCCTCACCATTAATTTTCCCCTGGGTATTGAAACTTCCCTTTTGGTTTAGATATATGCTATTGTCTCTGTGTTTTTTTTTTTAAGTGTCCTCTTGACCTATCTTTTCTCACCTATCTTTTCTTATCATCTTCTGATTTCTTTGCAACAAAACTCCCTGAAAGAGTTGTCCCGATCACTATCTCAATGTCTTTTTCTCCCATTCTCTGAGCCGCCTGTTCCAGTTACTTCACCCCCACCATTCTGAAGCAACTGTACTAATAAAAATCCACAGTGGCTTCTATGATTCAAATCCAAAGTCTTTCTAAAGCCATTTGCGTTGTTTATTTGCAGTATTGGGCAAACTTGAGCAGTCTCTCATCTTGACGTCTAGGACACTAAACTTTCTTGATTTCCCTCTGATCTCACTGAGTGAGTGTGTGTGTGTTCTAGTCTTTTAGATGTTGGTGCTCAATTATTTGTTCTCTCTCTTCTTTCTTTTTCTTTTTCTTTTTTTTTTTTTTTTGCATCCAGTGCTATTGCTGGGGCTCATTGTGGGCACTACAAATTCACACTCTCTGTGGCCATTTTTTTCATTTTATTGAATAGGACAGAGAGAAATTGAGAGAAAAGAGGGGAGACAAGGAGAGACAAAGATAGATATCTACAAACCTCTTTCACCACTTTTGAAGCATCTCCCCTGCAGGTGGGGAGCCAGGAGCTTGTACCTGGATCTTTGTGCGGGTCCTTGTGTTTCATAATATGTGCACTTAACCAAATGCACCACTGGTGGCCCCTTATTATTTTTTTTTCAATTTATTTTACAATAGCAGAGCACCTCTCTGTCACATGTAATACTGGGGATTGAACCTAGAGTTTCACACATGAAAGTCATATGCTCTGCTCATTGAGCCTCCTCCCTGGTTATATATGTACATATTGATAATGCATAAAAATACTATCATTAGGGTTATTACTGGGGCTTAGTGACTACACAACTCCCCCATTCCCAGAAGTCTTTTCTTTTCTGTTTTTAATAAACATTTTAGTGATATTTTATTATATTTGTCTATTGTACAGAGATAGCCAGAAATTGAGAGGGAAGAGGAAATAGAGAGGGAGAGAGAGACAGAGATACACCTGCCGCCCTGCTTCACCACTTGCAAAGCTTTCCCCCTGAAGGTGGAGACACAAACCCAGGTCCTTGTGCATTGTAACATGTGCACTCAACCAGGTGCATCACCACCCAGCCCCCCCTTTTTCTTTTTTTAATACTTAATTTATTTTTCTCCATTAAGACAATTTCTGGGATCTCATCCAGTCTTACCTTATTTATTTATTTATTTATTTTCCTTATATTTGATAGGACAGAGAAATTGAGGGGGGAAGAGGAAGAGAGGGAGAGAAACAGAGAGATAGTTACAGCCCTGCTTCACCACTCATGAAGCTTCCCCCCTGAAGATGGGAACTGGAGCTTGAACTCAGGTCCTTGCACACAGTAAAGTGTGCATTCAACCAGGTGTGCCAATGCCTGGCCTCTTCATCCAGTCTTAAGGCTTTTTTTATGTTGTCATTTAAATTATTTAATCATATTCCATCAGAAATAATCACCCTCACTACAGGCCATGATTAGTTTTCCTATAGACAGCTTTGTTTGCTATGTACAAGTTAGTATCACTGAAGTAAAAAATAAATAAATAAAATTGTATAACAGGCAAAGGGTTTTATTAATCTTCATTTCAAACTTTATCCCCAGACTTCTTCAGCTTAATTAGCTGCAAAGAATGTGTTGTGTATAAGTAAAAACTGAAAAGAGCTACCATATCCACAAGGCTCGAGCTTAAAAAAGAAAGAGAGAGAGGGAGGGAGACCTAGTTTTGTTTTGTTTTGTTTTTGCTGTTGTCTTTAAGTCAGATCCAAGAACAAAATTTTAATAAGTAGACACAATATACAATAGGAGCTCCCAGCAGCTTCTTCAAGTTTTAGCTTCTTCCAAAGTTGACTTAATTCCATTTGCTTCATTTGTGGAAGCCTCTTCAGAATTTTCCACAGGATGTAGAACTTCATCATTATTATCCTCTCTGGTAGCAAGTAGCACTTTTCCATCCCCAGGCTGCCTTGGTAGAGCCTCAGCCAGTCTTCTTAGACTAGTCAGACTGTCTGCACTCTTCCTACAGACACCTACATTGCGAGGTCCCTCTCCTCCTTCAGTCCTGCTCAGTAAATACTCCTCCAGCACTGCTAATCTCCCTTCTGTGGCTATATTGGTTTCCTATGGTACAAAATATAAGGCATCACTTATTGTGTTGACTGATTATTGTCTTCTCACCACAGACAGAGTAAGTTTCATGAGGCCGGAAGTTTTATCTATTTTACTCATTGTTGTATATCCAGTGCCTTGAGAAGTGCTTGACACATAGGAAGTGTGCTCAGTGAATGTCTGTTGAGTGAATATGTGGAGAGAGAATGAAATAATCAACTTTTGATCTTTCCTGATTTTTCTACATTTTATAATTTTCATTGGTATCTCAACTGCTACATGAACATGAACACTAAAGCCATAATCTGTCATCCAAGTCACTTAGACGCTAGGGATTCCTTAACAGGCAAATTCCTTGAGAATGATATTTAAAATGATTTTCTTACCTTTTTGGTAAGCAATAACTTGTGAAGAAATATAGGGAGCAATGAGGCTGAATGATAAAGGAGTTGGCTTGCTTTGGGAGTAGTCATAGGAGGCTTCCCTAAAGAGCTTATAATGAAGGGGTGAGGGTACGTAGCATAATGCTTATACAGACAGACTCATGTTGGAGGCTCCAAAGTCCCAGGATCAATCCCCCACACCACCATTAGCTATAGCTGAGCAGGATCTGGTTAAAAAAAAAATTGTTAATGGAGCCATCCCACGAACATGGTATGTTTTGCTCCCACAAGGCAGGTGTATCCTGTTGATTTTGGAGTATCTGGCACCACAAAATGACCAAAGATGTGACAAATTCAACATCATGGTGTGTGAGTATGGGTAGCCCCACAGACACTATTAGCCTTCTCATTCTCACTGACTTTGGGGCCAGTGGTCAAGGTCCCATGATAACAGAGCTGAGTGATTGAAAGTGTTTGCATCATCTGAGAAGTTAATTACACCTCTGTTTTCTGAAAGAGTGGGTGACAGATGGTAGGCACCTTGACAACAGATTCTACTATAAACCACACAGGCTTATGAGCAAGTCTGGACTCTTCCTAATTTCCCACTGGAATTTTCTGTACTTAGAGGACTTGCTATATATATATGTATATATATATATATATATAAATTGTCTGCCCTTTAGGCAAGTTGTTTCCACTCCAAGAAAATGCCGTCTTCTCAGTTCCCCTGTTGTGGGAACTTAACTTGGAGTGAGAGTAGTCTCCCTCTGCTCACAGATCCTGGGTTGGCTCTGATCTGGTTAGCACTGAGGATCTGGTCAGCACAGTGAGGCTGTGTGCATTTTAATGGGAACAGCATGGCATTCATTACTCACCTGCTTCCTGCCATCTGGATTTTCACAGCTCAGCAAGCATGGTGGGCTTCCTGCACATTAGCAGGGAGAACTAGGCTTCTAAGGAGGGAGTGGCTAGGTCCCTTTGAAGCCATAATTTTGTGATGGACACTATAAGAAATTGAAGGGAGGGGGAGGATTCTTCCCAATAAGCTTCTTTCATATTTAAATGGCCAAAAAGTAAGGCACTAATTCCACTCAGAGGAAGAAGGAAAAATAAATCACTGCAGTAGTAATGGTTGTAAGATAAGGGACCATTTTTTCCAGTCCAACCTGCATTAATAATCTGACCCTGTGCAGTATTACAAGGAAAACAAAGATAGAAAGATTTGTCTATTATTATGCATCCAGGTAAAAATCCAACCGCAGGGTAACTATTGTTTATCAAGTCTAGACACAGACTGTCCCTAAGGTAAATTTCTGAAGTTCAATGCTATCACCAAGGACATTGTCCCATTCTTCCATCTGTCATACTCAGCCTCTTGACTTTTGAATGTCATTAGGCTTATCATCTCATCGTTTCATGATGGTTGCCACAGCTCTATATATCATGACCTCGTGTAGCTACATACCAGGACTGTAACAGGCAAGGAGTTTAAGGGTGTAACCAAAATGCTTTCCTTTGCTTGTGTCCACTTAGGAACAAAAGCTTTTCCAGAATCTCTGCCTCTCTATCTCCCAGCAGGTTTTCTTACATGCCTCACTGGCCAAATCTGGTTCACATGGCCACTCCTAGCCACAGGGAGGCTGGGAAGCAAATATCCGGGTTGTTCAGATTCTGCAGTAAGAGGAAACCAAGGTAGAAAGGCCCTAGGTAGGAGTGGCCAGTGAGAGTATCTACTAAAATATGTTACCCATTCTTCATGAACTTGATCCTCAGGGTCAGACTGTAGAAAATAACAAGTTGTGAAAAGATCTTAGGAACTAGGGCTGTTGGACCCTTTTGGTTGCATTGTTTTATAGTAGAGGAATACCAACACCACAAATGAAAGTAAAACCAGTAGGCACAGAATGAATTACATGTATGTGGGAGGGGGGAAAGGATTCACTATCTAGAAATACTTATTACTTATTTTTCCAGAGCACTGCACTGCTCAGATCTGGTTTATGGCAGTGCTGAGGACTGAACCTGGGAACTCAGAGCCAAAGGCATGAAAGCCTTTTGCAAAAACATTATGCTATCTTCCCAGTCCAAAATCCAGTATCTAAAAAGTAGATATCGATCAGGTAACACAGGTATCATAGACATCATCCTGTTGTTAATGGAAAATTTATTAAATACACTATTTAAACAGTATACACCATTATTTCATTGATTTAGAAATAGATATTTTGAAGTTAAAATGTTAACAAAATTTCTATTTTCTCATACTTCCTATTTTACTGTCTGATATTTTTTTTAAATCTACAATGTAGTGACATCTTTCCAGCACCATGACCATTCTAATTCATAGGCAGACCTTTTGACCATACCCAAATTTCTTTTCTCCACAGGGAATCCTAACTGTCCCTGTTGATTAAATATTTTACAAAATCACCAGTTTAACTAGAAGACCCTCTATGAGGATGACAAAGGTTGTGCCTGCCCCTCCCACCACCACAGAGCCATTGCCAGTTAATCACAGGTCTTCCTAAACCCTTCCCACATAAACTTTCCAGTAACAACCATGTCACCATTGTCTTCTGCAGTGAACCATATGTTTCATCCTTGCCAAAGCCAGCATAATCATCGGGAAGAAAGCCAATGACTGTGGGGGCAGAGCAAGTCAGCTAATATAAGTAGGGTAAATGGCTTTATAGTCAGATCTACCAACCATTTCTTAAATAAGAGATAAAACCTTCAATAGGACCTCAAGTCTGAATTGCATTACCTACTCATTTCAGTTCTTAGAACTGACCCTAAGAGGCTAGAGTCTAGTGCATCAGACCCTGCCCCATCAGAGAACTTAGGTCAAGGTCTCTCTGAGGTAACCTGAGTCATCATCGTAGCAAGCACACCTCCAGCAGGTAAAGTGCCTGTCTCCTAGTCATCCAAAGGCCTGCCTCAGGCCTGTTCTTGTGCATTGAAGAGGCCCCCAATCTAGCATAGTCCTCTGAGAATGTAGGAGAAGAAAGCATGAATTTGGGGATCCTTCCACTTCTCTAGCTTCAGCATCGTATGCATATAATTGCTAAAGCAGTTTTAACTATTAAGTAAATGGAGACCTTATGTGTCAAGTTACTATTCTGAAGCCTCTGTAGGATGCTGAGATTGATTTTTAACAAAGAACAATTAATTCCATCTTAGAGGTGTTTACTCAACTAGAAATGGGGGTACCAGGCCACTATCTTGTTGCAATTAAAACAGCCCAAATAGGTGGGGTACAGAGCAGACATTATGCCACCCAGGGTTTACTTTAACTATCATGCTAAGCACACCTGACTTCTCTAACAGCTTTGGATTCTGTTTTTTTGATTTTTTTTTAATACAGTGGTAAGGCAGATAGCATAATGGTTATGCAAAGAGAATTCCATGCCTGAGACTCCAAAGTCCCAGGTTCAATTTCCATTACTCTGGTTAAAAAATAAAATAATGCGAGTCGGGCGGTAGCGCAGCGGGTTAAGCGCAGGTGGCGCAAAGCACAAGGACCGGCATAAGGATCCCGGTTCGAACCCCGGCTCCCCACCTGCAGCGGAGTCGCTTCACAAGCGGTGAAGCAGGTCTGCAGGTGTCTATCTTTCTCTCCTCCTCTCTGTCTTCCCCTCCTCTCTCCATTTCTTTCTGTCCTATCCAACAACGACAACAACAATAATAACTACAACAATAAAACAACAAGGGCAACAAAAGGGAATAAATAAATAAAATAAATATTTTTTTAAAATAAAATAAAATAATAAGATTAATATAATTATTTTAATAAAAATGTACAGTTTAGCCACATGCTTCTCAAACTGAGAATAAATGTTCAAGTCCATAGCCTTTTTGCTCCACACTAATTCAGTTAAGCATTCAGTAAAACATCTCATATCATATAAACAGGGCATTTAAAGCAGGGCTGGGGAGATTCCTTCTGCTGCAGGCCATTTGTATATTTATAATATAATTTGTGGGCCATATAAAATTATCACCTTAAGAATTAGCACTTGGGAGTCAGGCGGTAGCGCAGTGGGTTAAGTGCATGTGGCGCAAAGCACAAGGACCGGCTAAGGATCCGGGTTCAAGCCCCTGGCTCCCCACCTACAGGGGCATCGCTTCACAGGTGGTGAAGCAGGTCTGTAGGTGTCTATCTTTCTCTCCCTCTCTCTGTCTTCCCCTCCTCTCTCCATTTCTCTCTGTCCTATCCAACAACAATGACAACAATAATAACTACAACAATAAAACAACTAGGGCAACAAAAGGTAATAAATAAATAAATATTTTTTAAAAAAAGAATTAGCACTTAAGGGGGCCAGGGGAGGCACACCTGGTTAAGCGCACACATTACAGTGCCCCTGGTCCCCACCTGCAGAGGGAAGGCTTCATGAGTGGTGAAGTAGAGTTGCATGTGTCTCATTGTCTCTTTCCCTCTCTATTTCCTACTCCCCTCTCAATTTCTCTGTGTCTGTCCAATAATAATTAGTAGTTAATATTGCTTTAAAAAAACCTAAATTTATTGAATTTTGAATCCCACCTGCAGTTCCCTTGGCAGGGTTGGACCAAATGATTTGATCTTGGCAGCTCCAGACATTCCCCACCCCTGATTTAAAGGCAAAAATCATGTTGAATTTCTGAAGATTTATTTCTGTGACTTCTGATGGTATTATTGTCTCTAAGTTTGCTAGTGTCTTCTTATCATCTCCTTTGTTTGTCATCATGACCACTGCCTTGGCTTGAACAGCATGTGGTTTTGCGACTTAAACTCCTACCCCAAAGCATGTGGCAGAGACATGAGTATTCATACCAGAAGTTTCAGTATCTTGAAATTGGAATGCAAGGTGATTTCATGAGTTTTGCATCAATTATTAAAATGGTCATAGATGAAGATATGCAGAGATGGATAGATGGGGCAGTATTCTGGTTACATCTACTGGCTTAGCGATAATAAATGAGTCCACCAGCATGAAAGTTCACAACAGGTATGATTAACTAGAGCTGTAATGGCAGATGCTCTGAGAAGGAATAGAAAATATCGAGATATTAAACAACCTCATGGGGAAAAAAAAAACAGCTGACTAGCAGGATTAAAAGAAAGATCTGGACTTGGCAAGAGGAATAAAGAAGTTCAGAATCCTGCCGTGTTCACCACCCTTGTTCTTACAAGGTTCATGAGGGAGACACAGCAGACATACTGATAACTCTTAGGAAACAATGGGGGGAGCATTTTTATTAGCTGAGATCTGTAATGCAGAGTTCTAATAATACCTGAGCAGAGGGCTTAGGGTAGAGCTTCAATCTTAGCTTGTTTTGAACTTGGATGTTAAAGGACAAAAGACACTTTCTGAACATCTGAACAGAAAGACAATGTGATGCCATCCTGGGAAAGTGAGTTATATTTCCCAGGGAGTGAGATATTTTTGGAAACTGAGCCAAGGAATAGTCTCAGAAAAAGCAACTTAACCCTTTCTTCTGATATCCAACTCCACCAAAGGGAAGTCCCCTGCAGCCCTTCTAGAACATGGGGCTTGTGTTAACTCTGCTGCTAAGTGGAGGGACAGAAAGTACTCTGAAGGGGCTGGAGACAGTGTAAGAGTTCTGCAGAAGACTTTCATACATGAGGCTCTGAGGTCCCAGGTTTAAGTACTCTGCTCTCTCTCTCTGTATATCTTTCTGCATTTATATCTCATTAAAAAGTAAGTAAACTATTTTTTAATGAAATTAAGCAGAATCTTCACCCTCAAAGGAGGACTGTGATGCTGTACCCCCCCAACCCACCAGCTAGCCAGGCCTCCCCACTCACCCTCATACTCCCTGCTACTCTTTTTTTCTCAGAGCTGTGTGTATTTTTAGCAGTTTGAGAACTCTGACTCACCTTGAAGTAAGAAAGTGAAAAGAAGTGGTCATGACTTCTTTAGTTTCTACTTAAGGCTCCTTGCATAACGCATGCTCACCGCTCACTAGAAAACCAGTTGCAGTAATTAGTGTTAGAACTGAGTCCTGGTAGTTGTTCTGAGGCAATGGCAAACATTCAGTCACCATCTTCTCTCCTCTTTGCATTAAGAGTACTTGGCTAAGATCTGCCAAATAGAGGAAAGTGGTCAGATAATTTGCTTGAAGTGGCTGCTTCCCAGCCATGCTGGGCCTTCTTACTCCTCAGTAAGCACTTGTCCTAGGAATGGGCCTCCTAAACTCACAGCCGGAACCAGATAATCACACAGCTTATTTTGTGTCTCCTTAAAAGTAGCCCTTCATATGGAAGGGTCTCCCTGAGTGACTTGACTAGATTTCTAATAAAGATTGTAATGGAAATGAGGGAGCCTTTTCTAAAGGAAGACAAGATATGGGGTGTCATAAATGGGTGGCTCATAAACACTATTCTTACTATAGAAGTTTTACACCCCAATCAATGATGACTTGGCCTTTTCCCTCCAATAGCCACCAGCTTATTGTCTCCTAAGAGTTGTTTTTGTTCTGTTGGCTTATTAATTTTTTTCTTTGCACCCCACAAATGAAAGAAGCCATCCAGTGTGTGTTTCTCTTCCTGATCTATTTTATTTAAGCAATAGTTCTCCTTAATTCCATCTATAAATAGCAAGATTTTTTTTCTCTTCTACTAGGTTATTGAATAGTATTCCACTCTCTCTCTATATATATACACCAATGCTCTTTATATTTTTCTTAAAAATATTTTTAACTTTATTTTATTTGATAAGACAGAGAGAAATGTAGAGAGAACAGAGATAGAGAGGGAGGTAAGGAAAGACAGACACCTGCAGCACTGTATCACAGCTTGTAAAACTTACCCCCTGCTATTGGGGGCTGGGGGCTTGAACCTAGGTCCTTGTGCTTGGTAATGTGTGAATCTAACCAGATGCACCACTGCCTGGTCCCAATGCTCTTAATCTGGTCATCCCTTCACAGGCAATTATGTTGTTTTCATTTCTTGGCTTTTTTTTTTTTAGGTGGCCTGTGGCATATGCAATTCTACTGCTTTGGGGATGACATTTTCATTCTTTTAAAAAATTCTAGATAAAGAAATAGGGAAGGAGAGAGAGAATAAGTATCACATCACTGTTCCACCATCTGTGGAGTTTCCCTCAATGTTGTAGCATCTCCCATGTGGTGCTGGGGTTCCAACCCATGGTCTTGCAAATAGTAAGCTGTATACTATCTAAGGTACCTCTTGGCCCCACATCTCAACAATTGAAATAATGCTACATACAATGGCAGTGTATATCTGGGGTTTTTTTTAATCCCCTCCCCTGATATCTGTTTTTAATGTAGTAGTATTGGGGGTGGGAACTAGTTACCAGTGTTTAAAACCTAAAGAGATTTTTGCATAAAACTCTGAATTTACAGGACCTTGTTAAATCAGATGATCTTTCAATGCATACAGTATTTCATGACCACAAATGGTCCATGTAGTGGTGCATCCTGTCCGGTATGCACAGTACCATGCACAAGGACCCATGCAAGGACCTAGGTTCAAACCCTGGCTCCCCACTTGCAGGGAGGGGGTGTTTCAAGAGTGATGGAGCAGGTCTGCAGGTGTCTGTCTTATCTTTCTACCTCCCACTCTCTCTCTCCTTCCCATCTCAATTTATCTCTGTCTATCAAATAAAATAGAAAAAAAGAAGAAAAACAGTGACCAGGAGTGGTGGATTCATAGTGCTGGCATGGATCCCCAGTGATAACCCTGTAGACAGATACAGAAATGAAAAGTTATATGTAAAGTAGAAAATTTCACACTGCTTTCCTGACTAAATCAAGCATAATAGAAAAATCCTGAAATGATGATGATGCGAGAGGAAGAGTTAAGAAGTAAACTGTTCAGGGGTGATTGCCTTACTTTTCCACCTCACTGTTTCTCCTTTGCTGTCCTTAGATGGACGTAATCTTCAGAATGTTCTTCAGTCAAAGGCCATAGTCATAATTTCCCTGCCCCCCTCTCTTTCACTCTCTTTTTAACTCATTTGCGCTCTTTGTAGCAATTGTTGGAGCCCCGCAGGGGAATAATTTCAGAGGAATTAACCTTTGGCATTGTTCTAAAAATAGCCTAATAAATCCAACCCTAGGTAATTTACCTGTCCCTGCTCCTGGGGGTGGGGGGCAACCCATGCGGAAGAAAGAGACCCAGCTGGCTGACATACCTTCAGCAATTAACCTGAGATCTGAGTTCCCAGAGTCTGTGTATTATCTCCTCTTAGAAACAGTGCAAATTTCCCTATCCCCTCTCAACTTGTGACCTTATTTTTTAGCACTCTTCTCCCAGGGTTGAAAGAAGGGTGCAGGTATCAGACGCCCCAGGAAAGAAGCCAGTTGGATCAGGTTGGGTCAGATTCTGGAATTAGTTGGATCTTCCCTTCAGTTTCCATTTTGCAGGCTTTTCCAGTCATTTCTTTGTGCTCCCCCATTTTCCAGGTCTGAGTGGCAGGCCTCCCAATCCTGTTTCCTCACTGGTCTAGGTCCTTGTTTTTACAGACACAACTGAAACATGTTTAAGGGAAGCTTCTTGGTTGTAAAAGAGAGGAACTGGTGATGGGAAATAACCTAAGTTGGGGGGTGAGAGTGTTTTGCAGACACCTACCATGGGGAGATGAGAAATTGTACCCTCATGTCAATGACTGTGCTGTAAACCGTTAACCATCCCCCTCCAATAAAATGATTTAGAAATGAAAGGAGGGAAGCATACAAAAGGACAGGAATGGGTGAAAGATCTGTGGTTGGTAGAAATCAGCAATTCTTCTTCTAGCGTTTGCCCTTCTTCCATAGCCAGTCAACAGCAAAGCTGTCAGGAGCTGCTTGTTGCTGGCTTTGAAAGTGACTGGGATCCATGTGGATTCAGTCGGCTAGGAAGGATCTTCAGTTTCCCCCAATGAATGGGTACTCACGGGATACACCACGAGAAGGTCGATCCAATGCAACCCAGCAATGAAAAGTACCATCTCCCCCAGGAGTGTAAGGAAATTTGTTCTCTCTCTCTTGCCCAAAACAAAGGGGTGTGAATGCACTTTTTCTTTTGTTCTCTCCAGATGTTGTCAGAGAGCACAAGGCAGTGTGGGCATTTAGGAGATGTGCTTTCTCAAGTGCCACTGGAAGTGGCACTTAAGCTAGAGAGCATAAAATCCTTGTGAATTCCTCTGCAGAGACAAAACCTGAGTGCTTAAATGCACCGAAAAGTATGTCTATTATCTATTGTTTCCAAGTAAGTGTGCAGTTACTTAAATTGCCTTTGTCTTCTTCTTTTCAGCTGACATTATCTCTACGGTAGAATTCAACCACACGGGAGAATTACTAGCGACAGGGGACAAGGGGGGTCGGGTTGTAATATTTCAACGAGAGCAGGAGGTAAGTGGCAGTGAATGCAAAATGCCCATTTTCTTCTCTGTCTGAAAGAGGCTGCCTACTGTTCCTTAATCCTTGTGTGTTGCCCTTAACCTTGTGGCTTTGCTAGCAAACCTGAAACTGCCCCAAAGTCATTAACATCACTGGCTCCACAGTCAGGCTCCTGTGAACACCTAAAAAATATGGCCTTTGCTGGGTCTGGTCTTCTCTTTCCCCCAACCTGGGTTTTTGCCCATTCATTCAAAAACACCCCTCACTTCCTTATTTATCACCTGACCTACAAAACGTCTGGAGTGCTTACTGGGTCTGACTCCTGGTTTTTTTTGTTTTTTTTTAATAGGATCTCCCCTGCCCCACCCTCAAGCTATGGAATTTCAGTCCTTGCTTCCTTCAGTTGCTCCTATGTAAGAGAATTAAACAAAAAAAATTTAAGGGCCAGGTGGTGGCACAGACAGTAACGTACAACCACAAATCCCTGGGTTCAAGCACCCAACCTCCACTGCAGAAGGGAAAGCTTCACTGAGATGTGACCCAGTGCGGCAAGAGTTTCTCTTTCTCTCTCCCTCTCATTTCTCCCTTACCTTCTCTCAATTTCTCTATTAATAAGTAGATTTCTACATCAAAAAAGTAAACAGATAAATAGTAAATAGCAACTTTCTATGCCAGCCAAAGTACAAAGGACCACTTAGGTCAGTGGAGAAGAAAATGACAGCTTACCCTCCACAGTGGACATGAAGTCCCACAAAATGATATCTAAGCAATGTATAAGGAACATTCTTCCATGGTGACAGGAAGGTGCCCAGAACTGTTTAGAATGTTCCATACATTCTAAATAGGAAATCTAACTTGTAATGTGACTCTCTCAAATAACAAAAAGCCTGTTTCTGCCTGAGGTTGAAGTCCCTCTAGGAATTGCTTTTCTTTTTCATGTAAATGGAGTCTGGGGTTGTCTGCTCCTATTTTGTCAGGATGGAATTATGGCCCAATCTGACTTTCTTGGCCTCCCCTGACAAGGCCCTGAAGCTTCCAGAAAGCCCGTCTGTGTGCTCGGGTCTCTCCCATCTGCTACTCACTACCTCAGAGAGTCACTGATCAGCACGGGGGAGGACTTGTGCTGAGGGAGGGCTTCACAAGAGATATCCTTAGCAATTTAAAGCCTGCTCTGTGCCTCAAAGCCATTTCTGTTACATCCTCCTCTCCCCACCCCACCCCCAAAAAGGAAAGCCTCATTTAGAGGTGATATATTTGGTAATTGCACATTATTTGCAATTAATTTCTATAAGAGCATCATAATCCCTCGGGGTCCTGGATAAATTCAAGTATTCAGCATTAAATCAGGCACCCAGCCTATTCGATTGGCCCTGGAAAGCACAAATGTGGTTGGCAAGTAGAAACTAATAGCTCTTCCTGACCTGGAATTTTTCCTGCTTTTCCAGAGCTGCCGAGTGCTAATTGGTCTGGCACATACTCCACACACTTGACAGTCTGATTTGGATGGTAGCAGATCAACACTCTTATAAAATTATTGTTAAGGTGGACCAAGACACCCTCTCCCTCTCCCTCTCCCTCCCCCTCCCCTTCTCTCCTTCTCTGCAGTAAGCTGGATAGTGGCATTGATACCAACATTCAAAGTCCTTTTAAAACTGATTTTCAAACCTTATTTTTCCATTAAGAAAAAATCCAATTAGGTTCATGATAAAGAGGAAACAGAGGAGCTATTTAGCATAAATTACCCAAGGCAACAGTGTAGTGCCAGTAATATCCTCTCTCTCTCTCTCTCTCTCTCTCTCTCTCTCTCTCTCGTATGTTTTTTTTTCCCTTTAGCTATTTATATGTTTCACCTCTTTTAATGTACTGAGATCTTTGGGAAGACAGATTCATTAGCAGAATGAAGAGGGTGAGGGCCCACATTTGCCAAAGCAAAGATTTTTTTAAGATTTATTTATTTATTTATTTATTTATTTATGAAAAAGAGAGGAGGAGAGAAAGAACCTGAGACTCACTCTGGCACATGCAATTCGGGGGATCAAACATCAGACCTTATTCTTGAGAGTCCAATGCTTTATCTAGTGAGCTACCATTTAAGCCTTAGGAAGATGCCTTCGTTCAATGAAAGAGAAATGTTGAGGACAATAGGGAACTGTTCAAAAATCACTTCCTGGGACTGGGTGGTGGTGTACCTGGCTGAGTGGACACATTACCATGAGCAAGGGTTCAAGTCTTCACTCCTCACCTGTGGGAAAAGGGAAGTTTCACATGCTGTGAAGCAGTGTTATTTCCCCTCCCCCTCCATTTCTCTTTGTCCTATCAAATTAAATCAATCAAAAAATTTTAATCACTTTGCTTTGTGGTAAGACTTGAGGTTGAAATGAAAGCTAAGCCTGAGACACAAAACCATATGATAACATCAGGGTCCTTGGTTTAGCCCACCTTGACTTCTATCAGTGAATTCTCTGAGTAAATTCTCAGGAGATGTAACCCAAAGAGTTTGCTTGTAGGAACCTCAGTGTCATTACAAATTCCTGGGCTATAAGCAAGACTGCCCATTAGTTCGTCCAGATTTTGGTTTGGACATTCAGTATTCAAATCTGATTTTTAAGTAGTTTTTTTTTTTTTTGCCTCCAGGGTTATTGCAGGGGCTCTGTGCCTGCACTACAAATTCACTGCTTCCTGAGCCTTTTTTTCCCCTTTTGTTGCCCTTGTTGTTTATTGTTGTTCTTGTTATTATTGTTATTGTTATTGCTGTCATTGTTGTTGGATAAGAAATAGAGAAATCGAGAGAAGAAGGGAAGACAGAGGGAGAGAGAAAGCTAGACACCTGCAGACCTACTTCACTGCTTGTGAAACAACCCCCCTGCAGGTGGTGAGCTGGGGGCTCAAACCAGGATCCTTACACTGGTCCTTGTGCTTTACCAGCCATGTGCACTTAACTGCTGCCCTACTGCCTGGCCCTCTAATGGAGTCTTTTATGATGAGCCAAGCTTCTGTGATATTTAATAAAAGCCTAGGTTTTAAAATTTTTGCACAGTTTTCCAAAGCCTGAATGTTGTAGTTTTTGCCAGAAAGGTCCTAAACTGCCAGATATAAATCCAGCCTTCCCTCCTGCCCTTCCGTTTCTGTATTTCTTAGTCTTTTTTCCACTCCTGTCCCTTTTGCTTCTGTCTCTTCTTTCTACAGGCCCTTCCCCTTAGGTTTTATTCTTTCATCATTTATTTAGTTCCTGCTGTTTGGTCATTGAAAAATCAGACCTGAGGGAAAGCCAGAGGTAAAGTTTCATCATTCTCCTAATGATACATATGTCTCTCCGTGCGCCTGTCTGTTACTCATGTTGGAAGATAAGCAGATTGGAGAAATCCAAGGTCCAGATCAACTCTGTTGTAGCTGTATGACTTTGGAGATGTAGTTTTTAAATATCTGAGTCTCATATGTGCATTTCCCTGTCCTGCCTGCCTTTCAGAGCTTCTGTGAGAATCTGGTAAGACTTAAAAGCCAAAGAAAGGCACAGATACTTTATTTTTGTTTGTTTGTTTGTTTAATTTTTTATTATCTTCATTTTTCTTTTATTGAATAGAGACAGCCAGAAATTGAGAAGAATGGGGAGTTAGGGAGAAAGACAGAGAGACACCAGCAACACTGCTTCACCATTCGTGAAGCTTTCCCTCTGCATGTGGGGACCAAGGACTCAAACCTGGGTCCTTGTACATTGTAACATGTCAACTCAACACAGTGTACCACCATCTGGCCCTAGACACTTCATTTTTGTACTGAGTCTAAGAGGTAGGTCATATATATATTCTTTCCTAAAGATGACCACTAGGACCCAGAAAGGAAATATTAGAACTTCTATGTATGTTGATTTCAAAAATCATGCCTTGGTTTTAGTTTCTATGTATGTTATGATGCACATCATAATTAGTGCAGCAGTTCACATATAGGATTTTTTATGAAGTACATGCATATTGGAGATGCCAATATTTACCATAAGGGCAGTCAGTCAAATGCTTAGGAGTTCACTGAGCTGAAAGAGATATTGTAACTCTCAGGGTTGTACCCTCAGCCTTCTCTGACATGGCCTGCCCACTCTACCCCCAAAGGTTGTGTTCAAAAAGAAGAGTTGGTGAATTTGTACTAGGTTTATATGACTTAATCTCTTATATATTTTCCCCTCCTTCCTGCAGAGTAAAAATCAGGTTCATCGTAGGGGCGAATACAATGTTTACAGCACATTCCAGAGCCATGAACCCGAGTTCGATTACCTGAAGAGTTTAGAGATAGAAGAAAAAATCAATAAGATAAGATGGCTCCCTCAGCAGAATGCGGCCTACTTCCTTCTGTCTACTAATGGTATGTGGAATCTTTTTTGGTTGGTATTTTCAGATGCATAGCCAACCAAACACTATATTTCTTTTTTTTATTATTATTATTTTTTATTTGTAAAAAGGAAACACTGACAAAAACCACAGGATCAGAAGGGTACAACTCCACACATTTCCTACCACCAGAATTCCATATCCCATCCCATCCCTTGATAGCTTTTCTATTCTTTATCACTCTGGGAATATGGACCCAGGGTCATGATGGGGTACAGAAGTGGAAGGTCTGGCTTCTGTAATTGCTTCTCTGCTGAACATGGGCATTGGCAGGTTGATCCACACTCCCAACCTGTCTCTCTCTTTCCCTACTTGGGTGGGGTTCTGAGGAAGTGGGGCTCCAGGACACATTGGTGGGGTTGTCTATCCAGGGAAGTCTGGTTGGCGTCATGATAGCATCTGGAACCTGGTGGCTGAAAGAAGAGCTAACATATAAAGCCAAACAAATTGTTGACTGATCATGAACCTAAAGGCTGGAATATTGCAGATTTGGGGTCTGCATTTTGTAGACAGCTAGTAGGCCTATTTTAGTTATATTCCAAAGGACCCATGACTATACTAGTTTTTGTTGGGTTTTTTTTTTTTTTCCCTGAGCCTGACATCTGATATGCAGGTGGACTCAAGTTACTGTCTGGGGAGATGATGTCATGGCTGGAAAAAGGACCAGAAAGCTGGATCAGGGAAGAGAATAGCTCTCAAATATGAAAAAGATACATAAATATTGTTGACTATAAACCCCATCGATTTGATCTGGGTCCCATATTCAGCTTAGGAGCCTGTGTGACCTCTGCATCCTATATGCCAGTCTCTCTGGGCCTCAAGTTTCCCTTTCACCTCATGGGCTATTGAATAAATTAGGGACAGTATTTGCAAGATACCTCACTAAGTACCAGAATCAAAAAGGCTCTCCAAAAATAGCAGTTACTCTCCCCCAAAATAGCAAGTTCAGGACCAGCTTTGTCAGGTTGCGTCACCGGGGAAAGAGAAGAGACCAAGAACTCGTGGCAGAGCAGGAATGCAAATCTTTATTCACGCGGGCACCCCGGAATTGGGTGTGAGTACAGTGGTTCAGGCCACATGGAGCTAGCAAAATGGCCGCCTCCCACCTATGCCCACCAGCCCTTCTCCGGGTTGGGTCACGGAAGAGAAAAGAGCAAAGAGAGCAAAAGCGGAAACAGGAGAGGCTTTTATGGGAGAATTCCAGAAGTGGCAAGTCAGGACAGGATTGGCTAGGAAAGGGGGTGAAGAGAGGCAAAAGGCATGTTGGGAAGGTGGAAGCGTCCTTAGCAACTGTTGCAGTGGTTTTAACTGAATTAGCAATACCCTGAGGGGATAACGTGGTGGAGATCTGTAAATAATACTTGCATGGAAATATAGTGGTTTGTGGGCCCTGCCAATGTGTGTGACCACATCTGCAAAATTTCCCAACATAGTTTGGGTGAGACCTGTTATCTGCAGTCTTTGACTCATAAAGATTAGTTCCAGGTGTTTAGAATGACACTTCCTGTCTCAAGACTCCCTGTATGTTATTCTGGAACATTATTTCAGAAAACACGGCATAGTGTCCTGTGAGTTTGGCATACTCAGTAGGAGCTGTTAATCCCTTACTACATTTGGGGGGCAGGTGGTTTGTAAAGCAGATGTCTGTGTCACTGGCACTAACAAGTTTTTAGCCAGGCACACAAATCAAGAAAAGAAAGGAGGACCTCCCCTCACCCCAAGAAGTGATCAAGTGATTTTTATACATATTTTATTAATTTAATGAGAGAGCGAGTAAGAGAGAGACCAGTACACTGCTCAGCTTTGGTTTACAGTGGTGCAAGGGGTTGAACCTGGAATTAGGGAGCCTCAGGCATGAGAGTTCTTTTGTATAACCAGTGTGCTACCTCCCCCCACACCCAAGTAATGGTCTTTTTCTCTTTCCATGCTGCACTGACACCACTTTTGAGGGGACTTGGTATAAATAGGTCAGAAAGAGAGCATCTCGAGGGTTGAACAGAGAGCCAAATTATATTATTAATTCCTTAAGTCTTTATTCAGTGGAATTATCTACCCTCAAGGATCTTAATATCCTTGTTGATAGAAGCTGTCTGTGTTCCAAACAATTTAGAATAAAATCTTATAGTAAAGGGTGTTAATTGGATAGCATAGTAATTAAGAGGGTTTAATATATAAAAAAATTAAAGCCTTCCTTGAGCAAATAAACTGGAGAGTGGAATGACTCATTTCATTCTCTGTGTGTAGCTATCTGGAGACATTTAAATAAATACAAATCCAGAAAAAAAAAAACCTTTACACTCTGTTTACCCCAGAAATTTAAAAAGAAAGGATACTGGGACTAGGCAGTGACACACTTGGTAGAATACATGTTACAGTGATGCACAAGGACCTGAGTTCAAGCCCTTTGTCCCCACCTGCGGGCAGAAAGCTTCACAAAAAGTAAAGTAGCGGTGAAGGTGTCTCTCTGTCTCCTTCTTGCCCTCTCTATCTCCTTCCCTTTCTACTTCTTTCTGTCTCTATCAAAGAAAAGAAAGAAAAAAAAGGAAAAAGGCAGTTACCAGGAGTTGTGGATTTGGCATGTAGGCACCAAGGCCCAGCAATAACTCTGGTGGTAATTTTAAAAAGGAGGATGGGATACTGGTCATAAATCAAAGAAAAAAAATTTTAATGTAGCAGAGCCAAGCAGTGGCATACCTGATTCAGTGCACTTATTACCATATGCAAGGACTCAGGTTTGAGCCCCTGCTTCCCACTTGGAGGGGGTGGGGGTGTTCTGTAGGTGTCTTTCTCTTTCTCAACCTCCTTCTCCCTTCTCAATTTCTCTCTGTCCCATCAAATACAAATAGGAAGGGAAAAAATGGCTGTCAAGAGTGGTGGATTTGTAGTGCCAGCACTGAGCCCCAACAATGTAAACATACATTCATGTTTTAAAGAAAGAAGGGAGACACACATATCAAAGAGTATCATGATTAATTTTTTATTGTGTATTATGAGAAACTTGTAAACTTAGTCCCATTTTACCATTTTTATTCTCTGAAGTTTTTTATGGTGAGTTTGATTTAATTTTATAAAAAGAGGTTGGAAAGTTTATAATGCATATGAGCCAAAATTCCTCAAGTTAAAGCCAGTGTACAGGTCTAAAATAAATGACAATTCTGAAACAATCATTTTGAAACAGTCATTTGTGGAACTACTCAAACATATCTCATCTCCACATGACTGGATCTCCAGTTGTCTGTATTTCTAGATTCCAAGTAATTTAATTCTTTCTCATAACAACATTTATTGCTTTGTTTATATTATTGGCCAATTCATTAAAAGTCAAACCCCATAAATTTGTTTCTATTTCTTTCAGTCTTTTTTTTTAAATATTTATTTATTTATTTATGCCCTTTTGTTGCCCTTGTTGTTTTATTGTTGTAGTTGTTGTTGATCTCGTTGTTGTTGGATAGGACAGAGAGAAATGGAGAAAGGAGGGGAAAACAAAGAAGGGCAGAGAAAGATAGACACCTGCAGTCCTGTTTCACCACTTGTGAAGCGATTCCCCTGCAGGTGGGGAGCCGGGGGCTTGAACCAGGATCCTTACACTGGTCCTTGTGCTTAGCACCACCTGCGCTTAACCCGCTGTGCTACCGCCCGACTCTCTATTTCTTTCAGTCTTAACTCTTCAAGTTTCACTTGGAGGGTTTTTACATTTGACACCATTTAGAATAAAAGCGATTTCCCATCATTTTGATTTAATTGCTCCAAGCAAAGAAATATTGATTATCTCCTACTACTAGCTTACTTTGTATTACAACATTTTAGCTATTGATTATTACAATACAATTCAAGGTCTTATTAACTACTTTGTGGGGGGATGGGCAAGAAATCAGTACAATGCAATGAAGATTAATTATATAGCATAATTTTCTGTTAATTGAGTTTTTGAATAGTTTTTTGATTAACAAGGATATTATCTTCCCATTTGGGATGCTATTTCTTATGCCAACAGCATCTCAAAATGATACTTATAAAAGGAGCTCCCATGTTCTTCTGTGATTTTCTTTTTAATACTAATATTGAGGTTGATAATTCCCCTTAAGCCAAATAGGTTAACATGCTAAAATTAATGGGAGATAATTGGAATTACTGTACAAAAGAGAAAATGAAGATAAATGATAAGATTGTGTTTTAAAACTGCCACAGGTAATGATAAACTACTCAGAGAGCCCGCCAGAAGAAAGAAGTCATTATTATAACAGCCACATGTTTCTTAGACATTTTTATCCACAAAGCTTCAAGAGACTAAGTCGAGAAGAAAATGTATGATGAGAAAATCAAGAATGACCCTGGCAACCTAACTATAGGGAATTGGATTGAATTTACCATCAACCATATCTAGTTCATTTTTTTTAATTATGCATATCTCATTATGGGTGGTCACAGTTTTTGTTTCTGATAAAATGCAATTCCAAATTCATAATTTTAAAGGAAAATAAAATTAGCATTAGCATTGTTAACCTAGACCTGGAAATTATTTGCCAGATGAAGACACATTGCTTTGCTCAGCTTTCTAGAAACTTCTGCCTAATACCTCTGATGAGATGGGAAGGTTTAAAGAAAATTAGAAAATACAGAGAATAAGTAATATTAAACTAATGATTTACTCACATCCAGAGTAAGCCACTGTTAATGACTCTTAAAGCAAAAAAGAAAGAAAAGAGGCATGAGTAAATCTGTTTCATCTCTAAAATGTAACATACTGAATACACTATTTGGAAATCAGATTTTATTTAATAATGTAATGTTGAATAATAGCAATATCTTCTTAGTTTTTAAATATTCTTCTAAAATAACATAACATTTTCAATAACTTGTGTGGCATCCTCTTGTAATATTTTTTCATAATATACTAAAGGTGTCCAGCTATTAGACCTATAATTCCTAATAAGTTCTTACTATTACAAATTATGAACTTATAGTAGAAGCTATTGACAGTGATGTATATGTGATTGGGAGGAAAGCATAAGCTATGTACAACATGCTATGGTGATTAAAAAGAATAATAGAGGGACCAGGTGGTAGCGCAGCGGGTTAAGCACATATGGCACAGACCAGCTCAAGAATCCTGGTTTGGGCCCCCAGCTCCCCACCTGCAGGGGGGTCACTTCACAAGCAGTGAAGCAGGTCTGAAGGATCTAGCTTTCCCTCTCCCTCTCTGTCTTCCCTTCCTCTCTCCATTTCTCTCTGTCCTATCCAACAACAGTGGTAATAATAACAAGCAAGGGCAACAAAAATGGGAAAAATAGCCTCTAGAAGTAGTGGATTCGCAGTGCAAGCACCAAGCCCCAGTGATAACTCTGGAGGCAATAAATTTTTTTAAAGTTTAAAAAATAATAATAATAGAATGTGTTTGAACCCTCCCCCACCCCCCAAAAAAAGTACATAGAGAAATATACAAGGATATATGTAAAATGGTAATGGTGATTGTCCTTAACTGGAGAGATTATAAGTGATGTTTTATTTTCTCCTTAAAATGTCTTTTAGCAGTTTATCACTTCCTTTCTGTATAGCAGTTTATCACTCATAGCATATGAAAAATTACCTTGCAAATGAGATGGGACACATCCCAAACCCTTTGAATTTTAGTGATGAATATAATGTACTAGATGCAGATGCTGATTTACATTGCACACTTGATGCCTATATAATGTAATAAACCAGTTCATCACATACTCACTTGCACACATATAATATACATATATACATATGACATTGGGTGTTACCGTCCATTGATGCAGGTTCTTTTAAGCTATGATAGGTAGATGGCTGGGATGATGGCACAGCCACAGTGGTTATGCAAAAGACACCCATGCTTGAGGTTCTGTGGTCCTAGGTTCAATCCCCAGCACCACCATAAGCAGAGCTGAAAAGTGTTCTGGTTTCAAAATTATTTTAATTAAAAATAGTAGCTACACAAGGAACTGTATAAGTAGGGCCCATATTTCTTCTGTTTCTTCTTCTCCCCCTAAAAATCATTTGCTGTGCAATAGGAGCCTGACAGAAGGCATGAGCAGAGTATTGTGGGCATCTGTTGGGTTGTTGGGGAAATTATGATGCATTTTTGCACTTAAAAACATTGAAAAATATGTCATGACTTTTCTCACAGCCCCATAAATAAGCTCAGCATCTGGGAAAGACTTCCTCGCCTTTTATCCCTGTATAAGCCAGGGGGTGCTCAGGTGAGCGCTCCATTCTCACACTTAGCAGCCTTGCCAGGCGTGCCCCAGACATGACCTACCCCTGGAATGAGGACACATGGGACCACTGACTTGCTCTTAAAACAGCCAAATTGCTGTTAAAAACCCCACTTCACAGTGTGAAGCATTTCTGACCTCTACGGACATTTGGTGAGCAGGGCTGGAGGGGTAAGATGAGGGGGCAAGAGAAAAAGAGGGTTCTCCTCAACACAAATGAAGCATGGCCTTTCTCCAGGGCAGTGTTACAGAGAGGGGACAGAATGTATTGACATCATCCCAGGAGGAAGCGAGGTCCATCAGAGCCCCATATGATTACCCCAGAATAGCTGCCCAATTGGCTAATTCTAGTAACAGCTGAGTTATTGTGTGGGCCATTATTAAAAGCCCAATACTGTGTTAAATACTCTACATGCAGTGTTTTGTTGCACAGTCATGTGAGCCCCACAAGGAAGACACCTCATCTACCCCACTCCCAAATTAGGAACAGAGCACTAAAGAAGTTAAGTTTATCAGAAAGAAGCTTGAAATGTTTAGAATATACTTAAGCTACAAAAAAAAAAAAATCAGTGCTTATCAAATTTAGCTGGACATTCTTTTTTTTTTTTTTTCCTGTTCCATCTGGTGTTGCCATTTATTCCTCATGGCATGTACGTAGGAATCCTAGTCCTTAGGGATGTGGTGGCAGGTGTTGGCATGAAGATAGGGTCCCAGGTTGTCAGCTTCCCAAAGCCTCCCTGTGCAGGTCTAGAGAAGGAGAAGTTAAAACATGTCCCAAGTAAATGATGGAAACAGGATCTGATAAGAATGGTGACAAAGGCTTGTTGCCCACAGGCCTGATCTACTGGGCCTGAACATGCAGCCTTTAAAACATGGACTTAAAAGTCCAAGGTGGGTAAAACATGTCAGCTCCTGCTCTCCAGAAGCCCCAGGCCCTCTACTCCAGAGAGCGTAATCAGTGAAAAAAAAACACTATAAAAGCCAGCAAAATAGCTTAGCTGGATAGTGTGCTGTTCTGCCATGTGTGTGATCCAGGTTCAAGCCCAACCCCTACTACATTGAAAAAATATTTTCAGTACTGTTTTGTCCCCCTCTCTCTCTGTCTGAAAAAGTCATCCCAGAGTGGTAAACTCCAAAGGAGGGAGGGAGAGATGGAGGGAAAGGGAAGCATTAAGAGGAAAGATAAAGCAGAAGAAAGGCAATCAAGGGTAAGAATGCTGAAGATACATTTTCAGTAGCTCAATTCAGTAAGGCCCCTCTGAAGTGGGGACAAAAGTAGAATGCAAAATGAAGGAACAAATCATGGGGGAAAGAGGAGAAAGACCTTTGCTGGCAGAAGGCATAACTAGTGCAAAAGCCCAGAGGTTAGAGGGAGTTGGTGTGAGCAGCAGCTGTGAGGAAGTTGCACTGGCATGAATATGGGGAGTGTGGTAGAAGGTGACTTCAGAGATGGTATGGAAACTGGGGTGTGGGAGCTTTCAGGTCATTGATCAAAGGACATTTGTTTGGCCTTGTAAATGGCAAGAAGTACTTAAGTGAGGTTAGCAAAATAGCTCACCAGGAAAGAAACTTGCTTTGTCATGTATCCAACCCAGAATCAAACCCCTGTACACCACATGGGAGCACTGTGAGGAAGTTTGAGTGCTCTGGCGCCTCTCTCTCTCCCCCTCTCCCTCCCTCACTCCTTCCTTCTCCCTCTCTCCCTCTCTCCCTTCTCTACCTACCTATCTACCTACCTAAAGAAAGTCAACCAGAGGGGAGTCGGGCAGTAGTGCATTGGGTTAAGCGCACATGGCACGAAGTGCAAGGACCCTTGTAAGGATCCTGGTTCGACCCCCCCCCCACCTCGGGAATTGCTTCACAGGTGGTGAAGCAAGTCTGCAGGTGTCTATCTTTCTCTCCCCTTCTCTGTCTTCCCCTCCTCTCTCCATTTCTCTCTGTCCTATCTAACAAAGACGATAATCAACAACAATAACTACAACAACAATAAAAAACAAGGACAACAAAATGGAAAATAAAAAAAAAAAAAAGTCAACCAGAGTAGTAAAGTCCAAACTAACACACACACACACACACACACACACGCACACGCACACGCACACACACACATACACACACGTTGAGGCCTGGAAGATAATATAATGGTCATAAAAAATAATATCCGGGAGTCCAGAGGTAGTGCAGTGGGTTAAGCACACGTGGGGTAAGGCACAATGACCGGTGTAAGGATCCCTGTTCAAGCCTTGGCTCCCCACCTGCAGGGGAGTTGCTTCACAGGCAGTGAGGCAGGTCTGCAGGTGTTTCTCTTTCTCTCCCCCTCTGTCTTCGCTTCCTCTCTCCATTTCTCTCTGTCCTATTCAACAATGAAGACAGACAACAATAACTTTCAACAATAAAACAACTAGGGCAACAAAAATGGAATAAATAAATATTTTTTAAAATGACATCATGCCTGAGGTTCAGAGGTTCAGAGACCCTAGGTTAAATACACACCACCACCACAAGCCTAAGCTAAGTAGTGCTCTGATAAAATAAATAAACTAGGGTATAGTAACAAAATGTGGATGGTAATAATAGTACTGACATCACTGGATTAAAAAACAAAACACCTTTTATTATTGAGAGAGATAGGAAAGAGAGAAAGATCAAGATCCTGAACTCCATGCTGGTACATGTGCTGCCAGGGACCATGTGCTGCTTAGGACCTCATGCTTAATAGTCCAACACTTTACCCACTATACCACCTCCCAGACTATTTACCTCTCAGGATTATTGTGAATTTTAAAGCAACCCACCATCACCACCTTGTAAAGTCATAGCAGAGTTAATGCTATACATGTGGCTAGTCTTATTAGTCAGTGTTCAATAAATGTTTCTAGACAGCAGACCAAATGCATGTGTAAGTTACAGATTTAAAAGCTCCTGGGCAAGGACTCCATTTGTGTCTGTACAGTATCTGCTTTTGCTCAGAAATGAAAGCTCTGCCTTCAGAGGACATGTAGTTTAGACACCGGAATTCCTATAATACTGAATTTCTCTGGTTGCCCTCTGCAGACAAAACTGTGAAGCTCTGGAAAGTCAGCGAGAGAGACAAGAGGCCAGAAGGCTACAATCTGAAGGATGAGGAAGGCCGGCTCCGTGACCCTGCTACCATCACAACCTTACGGGTGAGTCTGACAGCTGCTTGTGCTTCCATCTTTCAGCACCCTGGGGCCCCAGGACCAGGGGAAGGGGCCCTGAGGTTGGCTCCATGCTGGTGACCACTACGGGTTGCAACTAGAATGTGGGAGGAAGAGACATCATGTGGAAACTCAGTTTATCTGTGTTTTTTGTGGTCAGTGGAGGAAGAACAAAGCCATCAAGTCCTGATGGTGTAGGTGCATGCACTTTTTTTTTTTGCCTCCAGGGTTATTGCTGGGGCTCAGTGCCTGCACTAGGAATCCACTGCTCCTGGAGGCCACTTTTCCCATTTTATTGCCCTTGTTGAGCTTGTTGTAGTTGTTATCGCGATTGTTGTCACAGCTGTTGTTGTTGGATAGGACAGAGAGAAATCAAGACAGGAGGGGAAAACAGCAGGAGGGGGGAGGAAGAAAGGCAGACACCTGCAGACCTGCTTTACCACTTGCAAAGTGACCCCCTGCTTGTGGGGAACTGGGGACTCAAAGCAGGATCCTTACATTGGCCCTTGCACTTTGCGCCATGTGTGTTTAACCCATTGTGCTGCCACCCGGCCCCCAGATGCATGTACTTCTGTGTCCCCAAGGACTTAACCAAATTGTCGCCCATATATTGCTCAGCCATACATATGCTTATCTGCTATCCATCCACATTACTTGACACATGTCCCTAAGCACCTGCTGTACTCAGGTACAGGGAACTAGAGATGGGATTTCCTGGATGGAAAGTTAGAGATCTGGCATTCAGAGCTTGACCTTCTGAACGTAACAGTTCAAATTCTGCTAATTAAAGAGCTTCATAGTGTCACTTAACCTTTTGCCTGAGCTTTACTCTTGGGGGTTATTTTTAGCTTTGCCATCTGTAATACAGGGACTGTGACACCATTTACCCAGCTGGCTTTTGGAAGGTAAGGTGCAGTGAGACTGAAAGAGCCCCCACTTCTGGCAGGTACTCAGTAATTGAATTCTTCCTTGCTGCCCTCCAGAAATGCACAAGCTGGTAGAGAAAGAAAATCTGTAGCCCTGATACACACATGATTATGACACTAACTAGAGTAAGATAAATGCAATGAGAGCCAGGGAGTTGCAGTTTGCTCCAAGGGACAGAAATTCTATCTGATTCTTGGGGACCAGGAATGTTTTCATGAGGAGCTGGTATCAAGGATGGATTTGGGAAAGCAGACTTTTTTGTTGTTTGTTTTTATCACCAGGGTTATCTCTGGGGTATGGTGCTCTCAGTGGCCACTTTCTTCTTCTTGTTCTTGTTCTTGTTCTCCTCCTTCTTCTTCTTGTTCTCCATCTTCTTCTTCGTCTTCTTCTTCTTTTCCTTCTACTTCTCCTCCTTCTCTCCTTCTCCCCTTCTCCTTCTTTCTTTCTTTCTTTCTGTCTGTCTTTCTTTCTTCCTTTCTTTCTTTTATTTGATAGGACAGAGAGAAAGTGAGAGAAGAGGGAGGAGAGAGAGAGGGAAAGAGAAAGGGAGACACCTGCAGACTAGCTTCACTACTCATAAAGTTTCCTTTCTGCAGGTGGGGGCATGGGGCTTGAACCCATGTCTTTGGGCATGATAATATGTATGCTCAGCTGGGTATACCATTGTGCAGTCCCAGAAAGCAGACTTTTAAGGGCAGACTCTGTAAATACAGGCTAAAGTGGAATGGTACTGGGTGGGGAGTTGAGCTTTATTTGTGTTCAGAATGAACAATAAAGCTGCACATGTTGGGGCCAGCCCTAACCCCCAAGGGACTTTTAAAAACTGCAAAATGTGTGCTTTCAGGCACCAGCTGCTCTACTGAAGACCAAAAATTAAGAGGTAACTTGATTGTGGGGGGAAGGTAGATGTCAGTCCAGGCCTAGAGGCAGAATGTAACATGGGTGATGGTTGTGTCCCCATTTCATTCGTGTCTTGGATCCTTTCCTTATTTGCCCATTTGCTCATCTGTTTGGGAATGTGGTGCTGTTAGGACAGACCCTTCCCTGGCTCATATGGATCCAAGCCAATAGACACTGGCTTTTCTGCTCCCTTCAAATGCTAGGGACTGCTACACAGTCTGTCACACTGGCCCAGGCTATAAAAATCCTGTCAACATCCATGTTCAGTGGGGACGCAATTATAGAAGCCAAACCTTCCACCTTCTGCATCCCACAATGGCCTTGGGTCCATACTCCCAGAGGGTTAAAGAATAGGAAAGCTATCAGGGGAGGGGATGGGATACAGAGTTCTGGTGGTGGGAATTGTGTGAGTTATACCCCTCTTATCCTATGGTTTTTTTCAGTGTTTCCTTTTTACAAATTAATTAATTAATTAAAATAAAAATAAAACAGACAATAAAAAAATTCAGAGGTTTTGGAGAGCTGTGGATAGTGGAGGGAGGGTAAAGAGGGTGAGTGTTGAGTCAGCCTGTCCTGGGTTAGACTTCTGCCCAGTTATTTTCAGGTTGATGACTTTGAACTCATTCTTCCAACAGTGCATGCCTCCAATGTGACATCTTCCTAAGTGGGACAGTGATAGTGGCTACTTCCTGAGATTTGTTTGGCAGATTCAGTGTACTGGTGCATGGCATGGGGAACTCACCCAGAGTGGGCCCTCCCTCTCAGAAAGTGCTCAGAGACATGAGTCCCCTGCTGTCACCCTAGCATTGCTGTCCTCATCATTAACATCATACCATGGCTGTTACTATCCCCAACTGAGAGCACAGTTTAGGCTTTATGGATTAAAGAAAACCAACATAATTTTTCTTGTCATATCCTTTTTATTTAAAATTTATTTAATAATGATCAACAAGGCCACAGAATAAGACGGGTACAATTCCACGCAATTTCCACCACCAGAATTCCATATCCCATCGCCTCCATTGAAAGCTTTCCTGTTCTTTATCCCGATGGGAGCATGGACCCAGAATCATTATGGGGTGCAGAAGGTGGAAGGTCTGGCTTCTGTAATTGCTTCGCCACAGAACATGGGCATTGGCAGGTCGATTCATACTCCCAGCCTGTTCCTGTCCTTCTCTAGTGGGGCAGAGTTCTGGAGATGTAGGGTTCCAGAGTACACTGGTAAAGTTGTCTGCCCTTAGAAGTCAGGATGGAATGAATCATGGTAGCATCTGCAACTTGTCATATCCTTTTTATACATTGTATTCATGCTGCAGCTACTAAGTTGCAGCTCTAGGCTGGCAGTGCACAGGTTCTGCCTTGCCCTTGTTTGCTCTGTGCAGAGAATTGCTCAGATGTATTCTGTGTCTCTGCTACAAGTTTCTGTTGACCAGGGCCACCTCTTGAGTGTCAGAGATCTCTGTTTATCTCTTTGGAAATGCCATCCTCCTGATGAAAAGGAGAGCTACCTATTAAAGATTCCATGGAGAGGGGCAGGGGACAAGCATTGGTAGAGCTCTCACCTGGTGTCAAAGGATCAAAGGAGGGGAGTTGGGGGGGGGGAGTTGGGTTCTAGCCCTCTGGTCCCCCCCTACCTGGAGGAAGTTTCACAAGTGATACAGCAGTGCTACAGGTGTTTCTCTTTCTCTCTCCCTCTTTATCTCCTCCTCCCCTCTCAGTGTCTGTCTTTGAAATAAAAAATCAAGTTAAAACTAATGTTTCCTTGGGAGCAGAGATCTCAGGTCAGACAGGGATGTTAGTGGGTAGGTGTGTGAACAGAGGTACTTAGGAGTGAGTAGGAGTCAGAAAATCCTAAAAAATCTGGCTCTTCCTTTGCTTCTGTGCCCAGAAAGCGCATTTCTTCCCTCCAAAGTTAGTTACTAAGCTGCTAGGCAGAGGACTGGACCAAGCCAAGTGTTCTAGAACTTTGAGTGTTCATGACTGATGTAGATTCCAGAATCCCGGCCCCAGTGATTCTCTTCAGCAATTTGGGACGGCCTGGGAATCTGCATTTTACCAGACCACATACACACACATGTGACTGAGATAAAGGGGTCTGCCTCGTCTTTCCTCAGAGCTCCTGTTTTCTGAGTTTCTATTACCTCTTAATCATTTCAACAATAATTGTAGAGGATTGAGTGGTGGCACCTGGTAGAGTGCACATGTTACCATGCACAAGGACCCCAGTTCAAGCGCCCGGTCTCCATCTATAGAGGGGAGACCTTCACAGGCAGTGAAACAATTGTGTCTGTCTATCTGTCTGTCTCTCTTTCTTCCCTTTCTTTCCCGCCTCCACTTTCCCTCCCCCTCTCAATTTCTGTCTCTATCCAATAAATTATTAATAATAAAAAATTATCTTACCTACTTGGGAGACATATTTGCAGTGACATGGTAAAGGCTCCTATCTGATTTTTACCTCCACCTTCTAGACTTTCAAATGCCCTGCCTGACTGTGTAAACACCCACACTCCAACTCACTTTTCATGCAAACCCTGAAAAAGCCAGCCTCCTTTTTTTTAACCTCAGTGGTAGAAGAAAAAATCAGGTGACCTGGCAGACCGCAGACTCAGAACAATGACTCTAAACAGAGAAAGGAGCTGACGCGAGATTAATCAGGCTGTAATTTACTAAACAGGCTCTGCTCTTGAAATTTGCCTTGCCAGCAATTGTGGCTCTCTCTCTCTCTCTCTCTCTCTCTCTCTCTCTCCATTTTTCCTTTCTGTACTTTGATTGCTTCTCCCTTACTTTTCCTAGCTCCCAGTTCTGCATGGAGCTATAGAGTAAGAATGTTTAATAATCTCCGACAGCTAATTAATCCTCACTGACTAATGAGTCAGTTCTGCTTCAGTACTGGCAAGCTTAATTTTCAAAGCAAGTGTGTATATTGTGTTTTGTTGTTGTTGTTGTTGTTTTCTGAAAGATAGCCTTTCAAATTCAATCACTCCTTACCTAGGGAGGCTGAGAAGCATGTTAATAAAAACAGTATCTCCTGCTCAGTATCATAACATTCACAGCAGAATCTGTGATCCACTAATAGCACCATGTAGCTGCAACATGCTGTTTGTATCACAAAAGTGTTTTCTAACCTAATCCCTTGATTCTACTTTAGAGCAGCTAGTGAGGAGGGCAGAACATGTATCTGGCAGGTGGAAAAGGTGGTGTTTACTATTTAAGTGTTTACTATACCCCTATGTGATCCTGTATGTCTGGATTCAATACCTCAAGAGGGGTAGTCTACTTTTAAAATGCCCATTTGAAAAGATTCAACTCTGAGAAGTTGTGCCCCAAATGGTGCAGGACTATTTAAACTTTTGCCCTTGGCACTTACATACACCTGAAGGAAGGCTGAGACAAGGAAAGTGATTTGCACAGTGTAAGAGCTAGAACTAAAAATTCCAAGGCAAGGTGGGACCAGGCAGTGGCTCACCCTGTTGAGCACACACATTACCATACACAGTGATCTGGGCTCAAGCCCTTGGTCCCCACCTGCAGTGGAGAAGCTTCATGAGAGGTGAAGCAAAGTTGCAGTCATCTCTCTTCTCTCTCCCTCTTTTCTCAATTTCTCTTTGTTCTATAAAATAATTCAATTCTTTAAAATGTTTTTAATCCAGGCCAAGTCTCTAATTTAATTAGAAACATGAATTTGGTCATCTGAAGTGGTTTTCTTAGCCATTGATGCTATTATTATTCCAGAACAAGGGAAATTCTCTGCTTCACACCCTCCTTCCTTCTTCCCTACCTCCATCTCTGCCTCCATACCCCCACCCTGTCTCACCTCCCTACCTGACACCTCTCACCTCCCTCCCCCTTTTCCATCTCTCTTACCCTCTTCCTCCCCTTCTTCCTCCACATCTTCCTCCCCTTGTCCCTTTCTTTCTTCCTTCCTTCCTTCCTTTCTTTTTCCTCTCTCACCCACTGGTTCACATACACTTCCAGATCCCTGATCTCAGGTAGAGAAACAGACGTCTTTAGATCTCCTGCCCTTCCACAGTGAGACTGTCTGTTCTTCTTTTCCTTCCACCAAATATTCAGAGGGACAAGGCTGTCAGAGCCCTTTCCAGGCAACATACTCAGCGCTCAAGTCACTTCATTGGCAGGGATGGAAACTGGGTGATGAGAACTCACCATTAGCATTCCTCTCCCTGGGGCTGAGCCTCCTTATGGCTGGCTGCCAGTGCTCCTCAGGAGTCTTGCCAGATTGAAAGTTGCTTTTAACCAGTTATAAATAGAGAGTCCAGAAGGTGTGAGCTCCCACACAGTGACTGCCATAGACTCACCCAAAATAAAAGGGATATAATGAGGTTATGGTATCCAACCAATTTCTTTTCTTTTTACATTTTCTCTTTTACTTTATTATTTTTTCAATTGAGCCAGTTCTCCACACTTGTGTTATTTAACCACTCCCCAGCCAACTTATTCACATAGATCCAGATAGAGACAAAGAAAGAGAGGGAAGGAGAGATGCCACAATACCAGAGCTTCCCCCAGTTTTGTAAACTACTGTATGATGTTGGGACCTGGACCAGGGTCATTTGAATGCAGAGCTTTCAGCCAATTTGGTGACCTCTCTCTGGCCCCTATCTAGTGGAACTTACCTAAACTGGGTCAGTGAAATAGCTCACTTGTCCATGGAGATGATCCAGGCTTAAGTTCTGTCCCCATCCCAGTGAAGAAAACTTTGTGTATCTTGCCCTCTGTTACTCTGTATCTTAAATGAAATTTAAAAACAAACAAACAAAAAAAAAACAGCTGGGTGGTGGTGCATCTGGTTGAGTGCACATGCTACAATGCACAAGAACCCAGATTCAACCCCTGGTCTCCATCTGCAGGGGGAAAGCTTTGCGAGTGGTGAAGCATTACTGCAGGTATCTCTCTGTCTCTCTCCATCTCTATCACCCCCTTCTCTCTCAATTTCTGGCTGTCTCTAATTAATACATAAAGATAAAAAAAACTCATACTAACTAATATTATTAACAGTAATAATAGTAACCATGTTTTTTGAGGGCTTGTCATGTGCCAGGTTAATAGATTAGATTTTTATATCCTCACATTTAGTCCTCGCTATGACTCTCCCAGGCAGGTTCTATCATTCTCTCTAGACCCTATGAACATTTAACTCCCTGATTTCATTTAAGTCAACACAAGTACTACCTTCTCTGAGAAGTCTTCCTAGAATCTCCTAAGGGAAATTGCATTACTGCATCTTCTAATTCACTTACAATATACTTGTTGCCCCTTTTCCTTTAGCTTTTATCCTAGCCTGCTCTATCACTTAGTCCTTATCTATTTCCCTCCTTCCCTTAACCATAGCTCCTTAAAAATAAAAATTTTAAAAAAGAAAGGAATGGGACTTCAAAAAAAAAAAAAAAAAGAAAGAAACCATATGTGTTATCTCCTGTAGAGCAAACTGCAGCACATGATAGGCACGCAGTAAACAGTTGTCCAGTCAATAGTTTTCATAGTTGTGTCAGTGTTAGACCTTGCCCAAAATCTCAGAGTTAAAAATGGATAGGGGTCTGGGCAGTATCACAGTGGGTTAAGTGCAGGTAGTGTGAAGTGCAAGGACTGGCTTAAGAATCCTGGTTCAAGCCCCCAGCTCCCCACCTGCAAGGGGGAGCAGGCTGCAGGTGGTAAAGCAGGTCTGCAGGTGTCTGTCTTTTTCTCCCCCTCTCTGTCTTCCCCTCCTCTCTCGATATCTCTCTGCCCTATCCAAGAACAACAACAACAAGGGCAATAATAAGGGCAACAAAATGGGGAAAATGGCCTCCAGGAGCAGTGGATTCATAGTGCAGGCACCAAGCCCCAGCAGTAACCCTGGAGGCAAAAAAAAAAAAAAAAAAAAGAGGAAGAGGAAAGGAAAAGAAAAGAGAAAAGAAAAGAAAAGGGGAAAAAGGATAGAGCTGGGGTTCATATCCAGTACATCCTAATCTGTTTCCATATAGCTTCTGAGTTCTGAGAAAGTATTAATTCATAATCACAGAATTCTCTGGCAAAGTTTTCTTAAAATAGACTTTGATTTGAGGGCAAGAGAAGGCAAAAGCTTTTCTGCAGTAGGATGGGCATACAGTGGAGGCTCTTCTTTTATTTATTTATGTTTGTTTATTTGGTGATTTAATTTTTGTCACCAAGATTATTGCTGGGACTCATTGCCCATAAGACTTCATTTTTCCTGGCACTCAGTTTTGTTTGATACCCTGGGAGAGGCAGAGAGAGGGGAGAGGCACCTGTAGCACTGCTGCGCTGCTTGTGAAGCTTCCTCGCTGCAAGTGGGGGTCCAGAAATTTGAACCCAGGTGCTCATGCATGGTACCTTGTGTACTTTACAAGGTGTATCACCTAGCCTCTATATGCACTATTACTAGAGAAGAGACTCAGTTGCATGTTTTCCACACATGCTTTCTGCTGGTGACTAATTCTGTCCCTGTCTCTGCCTAGGACACACACATACCTGGGGCTTCCCTAGACTATAACATTAGCTCACTTTGAATGATCCTGATGTTTACAAAGCCCACTGATGACACCCCACCCCACCACCAGCACACCATTCACAGCCACAGCCTAAGACACCACGCCAAACTAGCATATGAGCATTTACCATCTCCAGATCTGGAAGGATTCTGCTTGAGGAAGATTGCTTACAAGACTTAAGATGAGGCAGGTAGGGCTGGGAAAATAGGAAAATGGAAATGTTTTTTGAAACGATACAGTCTCATCTTTTTTGATTGCAGTGTGTGTGTCTGCCATAAATTCTTTGTCCACTTAATTGTCATTGGACATTTAGGTGGCTTCCCTATTTTGATTATTATATAATACATCTATGAACAATGGGGTGCATATATTCTTTCACATCAGTATATTTATGTCCTTGGTATATATTCTTAAAGGTAGTATTGCTTGATCATAAGACATTTCCATATGTGGACTTTTTCCCTAAGGCCATAACATCTCCATGTGGGTTTGAACCTAGATTATGCACATGCCAAGCAGGCACCCAACCCAGCGAACTTTCTCTCCAGCTGGATATGTGGAATCTTTCAATGTATTTTTATCTTATTTATTGAGCACCTATTATTTTCCAAGCACTGTGATAAGTATGTATTATAGAGCATATATTACAAAGATGAGTAAAAACACCCACTGTACCCAAAGGGCAGGGAAAGGACAAGTTGCAAATGATTGTAACATGAAACTTATTTAGACAGCGGTGTACCTCATGGTCACCTGGAATGATTTTTAGAAAAGAATCCCAGGATTGAATGGTGGTGCACCTGGTTGAGCACACATATTACAATGCACAAGGTCCCAAGTTCAAGGCCCCCAGTCCCTACCTGCATGGGGAAAGCTTTGTGAGTGGTTAAGCAGTGCTGCCTGTCTTATCCATCTATCTATCTATCTATCTATCTCCCCCTACACTCTTGATCTCTGATTGTCTCTGTTCAATAAAAATAATTTTTAAAAGTGAGACATCTTGAAAAAAATCGCTAACCTCACTACTAGTCTTAGTTGAGAAAAATCTGAGTTGACACTCAGTGAATGGAATCAAGACCCCTCCTGAAAACAGCCCACACCAACCCAGCCAACCCTCAGTGATTCTGATACATGTAGTTCCCAGATCAAACACTGAGAATCACTGACCAGTGAGCATTCTAGGCCAGGCACAGAATATCTCCAGGACATTTTAGAGGAAGGACAGATGGGGGAGATGCACGATCAGGTGGGAATTTTCATTTTACATCCTGAAGGTTTGATAGTCTTTTAGGGCTGGCGGAGTTTAATGGATGTTCCCAAAGACCTCGGTAGGCAGGTGGGGCATGAATATTAGGTGCTACTCTCCAGTGGAAATATGCCTGCTGTATATGGAAGAAAAGGATACTTTGAGACTCGGGATGGGGGAGTCAAATCTTTTCTCTCTCTTCACAGCCTGACTGCTCTTCTTGCTGCCTTTTTCCAGTCTTATTTCCCACTTGGATGATCATCCACTCTGGCAGCATGTTAAATAATCCCTATTTGTGGTGACCACTTGGTGATGCTCACTCTGGGAGTCCAGGGAACCTCAAGCCAGCTTCCAGGAAAATTACCAGTCAAGGCAAGATCAGTCATCACTGCCCCGGGTTTTAATTCCAGGCTCTTGCTTTGATAACTGAGGCCTCTTAGGACAGAAATACAACCTTCCTCTAACCAGTTTTAATTTTTCTACACTTCATCTTGTGATTTATTGCTGCTCCAGGGTGGGGTGGGAGGCTTAATATCCCATCCCTTCACAATTTCATCTCACCCTTCTTTATATTTGTTGCAAATAACAATGAAGTGTTTAGTGACTGCAGTGAGAAATCAATCACATCTGTTCCATATTCACAGGCTGGCAATGGCCCCCGGATGGCCCCCTGAATAAGATTAACTCGATGAACGTATCGCTCTGGTGTGGGTAATTCCTCAGCCTTCACTCCCCCCACACACTTCACACAAACCCTTGCACCTTGGCGGATGGATATTGAGATCTCCCATTGATTAACTGCCCTGAGAGTGAATGTTGGCATGTGATGTGTGTAACTCAGTGGGACGTGAGAACTCTGTGTTTATGAAAATAAATAATCATCGCACTGATCATTATTGATGGGCACCATTATCCAATTGTGTCTGTCTGTGCTATGGGGTTTCGATTATAGGATCAGAGAGTACTCACCAGGAACTGCTGGCATGACCTCCACCCATAAGCCTCTGGCTTTTAATATGGTCCACTTTTGGGGGGGGGCAAGGGTCCAAGGATGTCCCTGTCCTGATCCTTGGCTAATGTTCAGTGAGATGGTAGAATCGTGTTCAGCATCAGGCAAAGGAACCAAGAAACTGGAAAATAATAAGAGCTGCAAAGAATTTCTTGCGCATTGATTGTGTTTCAGGAACACTTGGCATACATGGGCTAATTTCATCTTCCAGGGAGAGCTGTCATACAGATACTCACCTTATCCTTTTAGAAACATAAGACCTGGAACCAGGTGGTGGTGCACCTGATAAGATGAGCATGTTACAATGCACAAGGACCTGGGTTCAAACCCCCCATCCCTACCTGCAGAGAAGAAGCTTCACAAGCAGTGATACATTGCTGCAGGGGTCTATCTTTCTACTTCCCCCTTCTCTATCAATTTCTTTGTCTCTATGCAATAAATAAAATACAAGGGAAGTGAAGGGAAGGGGAGGGGAGGGAGGAGAAGAGAGGAGAGGAGGGGGAAAGGAGAAGAAAAAAGGAGGAAAGGAAGAAAGGAAGAGGAAAAGACGGGGAAAGGGCAAGGGGAAAAGGGAAAGGGGGAATAGGAGAGGAAAGGGAAAGGGAAAGGGAAAGGGAAAGGGAAAGGGAAAGGGAAAGGGAAATGAAAGGAAAGGAAAGGAAAGGAAAGGAAAGGAAAGGAAAGGAAAGGAAAGGAAAGGAAAGGAAAGGAAAGGAAAGGAAAGGGGCACCTAAAACTAGGGAAGTTGAGTCATGCAACTGAAGTCAGGCAGCCAGGGAGCTGTAGTGCTTGGACTTGAACTGATGTCTTTGTGATTCCAAATACATACTGCTATCCTGTCTCTTGCATTCAAATAGGAAGCCTGTTTTATTCATCTGAGCATTCTGTGTCAGCCAGGCTATGAGTAAGAGGGATGAGAGAGTGGCCTGCCAAGGAAACTGGAACTGGGTTTTCCATTTGGTTTAGGGAGAAGATGGGGCCAGAAGGGGTGCCTGGTTTTCCAGACCTAGATGGTAATCAACCCTGGGAGCATCTTTAATCATTTCTCACAGACTCAGAGTCTCCAGAAACAGAGCCAAAGGACAGAGCTATATCTCTCAGCTGGTTCCCAGCCAATCGAAAGAGCAGGTGAATCTAAAGCCCCCCCAGACCCTCCAGAAGCGACACATGGTGGTGCTTAACTCTGATTTTTTAATTCTTCCTTCGTTCTCTCCGTGAAGCTTCTGTGTAGATTCATCTGAGGGCAGTATTGGCATCGCAGTGTAACTACCTTCATGCTGAGTGACTTGATTCAGATTTGGTTTCTGGAAACTGCTTTGGCATAGGCTGTGTGAGTGGTTATGCTCTTGATGCCTTGAGTTTGTTTTGCTTTCTGGACAAAGCAAGGACAGGTAGCGGGGTGACTGGGGAAAACCTAATTAGTAACCAGTATTCAGTAGCAGTAATGATGCAACAGATGCTAATTAGATGCATACTGTGTGACTAATCTTCTACTAGGCACCTATTGTTGCAACTGACCATATAACCCTGGGTGGGCACTCTTGTGCTCCCCCTTTCACAGATGAGATCTTTTTTCCCTCTAAATCCTTGTATTGGGGGGTTAATGATTTTTCAGTGAGTCACCTCTTTGAAAATCTTTACAGTTTCACAGTCTCCCATCTCCCCATGATAGGTGTCTGCAAAACATTCTCACCCCCCACTTAGGTCATTTCCACCATCATGTACCAAGACCCCAAGACCACCCTCCCTATCCTTGTCAGAGTCCTTTTGCCTTAGTGCAATACACTGTATCTAATCCAAGTTTCACTTTGTGTTTTTCCTTTCTGTTCTTGTTTCTTTTTAAAAATACATATTTATATTTTATTTTATTTTAATGAGAAAGAGAGAGAATGAGAGAGACTGAGCCCAGAACACTGCTGAGCTCTGGCTAATGGTGGTGCTAGGGATTAAACCTGGGACTTCAGAGGCTCAAGCATGAAAGTCCTTTGCCTAACCATTATACTATCTCCCCAACCCTATGTCCTTGTTTCTTTTTTTTAATATTTATTTATTTATTTATTTTGTTGCCCTTGTTTTATTGTTGTAGTTATTATTGTTGTTGTTATTGATGTCCTGGTTATTGTTGGATAGGACAGACAGAAATGGAGAGAGGAGGGGAAGACAGAGAGAGGGAGAGAAAGATAGACACCTGCAGACCAGCTTCACCACCTGTGAAGCAATCCCCTGCAGGTGGGGAGCCAGGGGCTCAAACCCGGATCGTAATGCGGGTCCTTGCGCTTTGCGCCATGTGTGCTTAACCCACTGTGCTACCGCCCGACTCACCTGTCCTTGTTTCTTAAGTTCCACCTATGAGTGAGAAAATTTTATCGAGAAAGCTCAAACAACATAACCAAAGATTACAGCTACCAGGGGACTGAATCTCACTCCTTTTATTGTAACATAATTTTATTAGTGATCTAACACTGGCCTACAAAATCAGATTATAGGAGTATGGCTTCACATAACATCCACCACCAACACTTGTGCCCATCTCCCTACCTTTCCCTCACCCAATAACCACCATGGTTCTCACAGAGTCTAAAAGACAATTTGGTAACTCCCCCCCCCCAACTGGTCCGGGTTGGTTCTTATGTCAGTCTATGTGATCTTAGCACCATACTGTAGAGTCTTCAGGAGTGGTGGAAAGCTCTGTTCATTCACCCCACAGAAGTTCTGCTCCTAAGAAAGAGCAACAAAGGCTGCCAAGATAGCTCGCCTGGATAGTGAGCCTGCTTTGCCATATACATAAACCAGGCTTGAGCCCACCTCACTAAGAGAAGCATCACTGCTATGATGCCTTTCCCTCTCACCTCAAGTTCTATCGTTGTGTTTGTCTCTCTATTTGAAAAAGTCATATTTTATATTATTCTGTTTGGTTGCAGAGCATTGAAGCCCTGCAACCAATTAAAATAATAGAATAATATAAAAGAAAGTGACATGTTGGCATGGATCTAACATTATGCCTTGTGATCAGTTATTTATGCTTGGAATATATAATTTCTATTTGCTTATTTAATATTTATTTTTTGGTACAAAGGTTATTGCTGGGGCTCAGTACCTGCATGACAAATCTACTTCCCCCTAGCAGCCATTTTTTCCCTTTTTTAAAAAAATGTTTTATTTATTAATGAAAGGAATAGGAGGAGAGAGAAAAAATAAATAGACATCACTCTGGTACATGTGCTGCCAGGGATCAAATTCAGGATCTCATGCTTAAGAGTTCAATGCTTTATTCACTGTGCCACCTCCCTTTTTTTCTTTTTCTTTCTTCTGCTTGATAGGTTGGAGAGAAGTTGAGAGAGGGGAAGAGGAGATAGGAACATAAAACTAGATACCTCTATCACTGCTTCACCACTGGCGCAGCTTCCCCATGTATGTGGAAAATAGGGGCTTAGACCTGGGTCCAAAGGCATGGTTGTGTGTGCATTCAACTGAGTATGTCACAACCTGGACCCTATGCCCTCCTTTATATGTTATCTTTCACCTGGACACAGAGTTTCAGGGAAGGCTGACAAATTCATTGAAAAGGTTCAAAACACTGTTATATTTGGGAGTCAGCAATCCATTGTGCTTTCATTGGCTCTCCTAAGTTGGCTTGGATTCAGCATATATTCATTGAGAATGAAATTATTTTCTTTCATCTCAAAGTCACCTTTGTTATGATACATTTACCAGGTAGTAATTAGACCCAGCCTAAGTGTAAGTATATGCGAGAACCTATACTTCTCCTGGTTTCAGATCAAGTTTTCTTTTTTTTTTTTTCCTTTTTTATTTAAGAAAGGATTAATTAACAAAACCATAGGGTAGGAGGGGTACAATTCCACACAATTCCCACCACCCAATCTCCATATCCCATCCCCTCCCCTGATAGCTTTCCCATTCTCTATCCCTCTGGGAGCATGGACCCAGGGTCATTGTGGGTTGCAGAAGGTAGAAGGTCTGGCTTCTGTAATTGCTTCCCCGCTGAACATGGGCGTTGACTGGTCGGTCCATACTCCCAGTCTGCCTCTCTCTTTCCCTAGTAGGGTGGGTCTCTGGGGAAGTGGAGCTCCAGGACACATTGGTGGGGTCTTCCGTCTAGGGAAGCCTGGCCAGCATCCTGATTACATCTGGAACCTGGTGACTGAAAAGAGAGTTAACATACAAAGCCAAACAAATTGTTGAGCAATCATGGACCCAAAGCTTGGAATAGTGGAGAGGAAGTGTTAGGGAGATACTCACTGCAAACTCTAGTGTACTTCTGCTTTCAGGTATATATTTTGCAGTAGTTTACGGATACGTGTGAACATGTGCTCTCTCTCACAGAAACTGGTGTATATCTAGGGACTTTGTTAGAAAGTGAACCACCTGAGATGGAATTAGAGTATACTATGAAAGGAAAGGTCTCACCCGAGTAATGAAGCTGAAGGGTTGTCATTCCACACGTGAAGTCTCTGGACAGTCTGAAGTGAAGCATGTTGAGGTGGCAATCGTTGTGTTGGTTAGGTTGTGATCAGCAGATGCAATATTATTTGATTTGGATTGGGAGAGGCATACGGGAAAGTGGGCCCTATCCAATGGGTCCAGGACTGGGGGAAGTAGAGGCTCTATAGTGAAGATGTGAGGTTCCTGCTGTCTTAGGGTTCAAAAAGACAATCGATAGTTAATGTTATCATCACATTATTTGGTAACTGGGTTAACTTTGAAAAGTCCTTTTGTTAGGGTTTGCTGTACAGTCCCCAGTATCTTGTATATAGCTGTGCTATTGGTTGCTTCTGATCTATTTGGTCTAGGCTTTTGAGAGAGTCTGCATATCAATTACACAGCCTATATATTAAAAAGATTCAGTTTGTGTTTTGAAAAACTTCGAGACATACAATTAATTTTCCCCCTCTCGTATTAACTAGTGATTTATATGACTACATTTTACTAGGAGTGTACATATACACCATTCCCACCACCAAAAGACTATGACCTATCCCTCCCATCCACTCCCACCCCCCACTGTCCCAGGAAGCTGCATGTCTACCCCTCACCACAGGGTTTTTACTTTGGTGCCCTACTTACAATTTGGTCAGGTCCTGCTTTTAGTTTCCCTTTCAGATCTTCTTACTCAACTTCTGTTGATGAGTGGGATCATCCCATACTCATCTTTATCTTTCTGACTTAGCTCACTTAACATAATTCCTTCTAGCTCTGTCCAAGATGGGTCAGAGAAGGTGGGTTCATTGTTCTTGATAGCTGCATAGTATTCCGTTGTGTATATATACCACAGCTTTCTCAGCCACTCATCTGTTGTTGGGCACCTGGGTTGCTTCCAGGTTTTAGCTATTATGAATTGTGCTGCTATGAACATAGGAGTACACACCTCTTTTTAGTTGGGTGTTATGGAGTCCTTGGGGTATAACCCCAGGAGAGGAATTACTGGATCATATGGAAGGTCCATGTCTAGCCTTCTGAGAGTTTTCCAGACTGCTCTCCACAGAGGCTGTACCAATTTACATTCCCACCAGCAATGTAAAAGGGTTCCTCTGTCCCCACAACCTCTCCAGCATTTGTTGCTGCTGTCCTTTTTGATGTATGCCATTCTTACAGGAGTGAGGTGGTATCTTAGGGTTGTCTTAATTTGCATTTCTCTGACAATCAGTGACCTAGAGCAGTTTTTCATATGTTTGTTAGCCTTTTGGATCTCCTCGGAGGTGAATGTTTTGCTCATATCCTCTGCCCATTTTTGGATGGGGTCATTTGCTTTTTTGGTACTAAGTTTGCTGAGCTCTTTATATATTTTGGTGATTAGTTTCTTGTCTGATGTATGGCATGTGAAGATATTCTCCCATTCTGTGAGGGGTCTCTTTGTTTAATAGTTTCTTTGGATGTGCAGAAACTTTTCAATTTGATGTAGTCCCATTGGTTTGTTTCTGCTTTAGTCTTCCTTGCAATTGGGTTTGATTCATCAAAGATGTCCTTGAGGTGTAGGTGGGAAAGTATTTTACCAATGTTTTCCTCTAAGTATTTGATTGTTTCTGGTCTGACATCTAGGTCTTTGATCCATTTGGAGTTGATTTTTGTTTCTGGTGAGATAAAGTGGTGCAATTTCATTCTTCTGCATGTTACAACCCAGTTTTCCCAGCACCATTTATTGAAGAGAGCCTTCTTTTTCCATTTAATCCTTTGGGCCCCCTTATCAAAGATTAGATGTCCATAGGTGTGGGGATTCAAGTTTTCTTTGTATATGTCTTGTTTTCAGCCCCTTTGGAAGGTTTCCATGACTTCTGGGATGTGACATGAACTAGTGACACTCCTAGATGTGGACACTCAGTGACCATTGACAGCTGAGAAGCCACTAGTGTCAGTCAAAAAAGAAAACTGCAAGCTGGCAGGATAGCTCACTTGGTTAGTGCACTACTTTGCTATGGACAAGACCCAGGTTGGAGCACAGCCCCCACAGCATTGAAGAAAGCTTTGGCACTATTTCCCCTCTCTCACTCTCTCTCTCTCTCTCTCTCCCTCTGTCAATGCTACTGACATCTGAAAATTTGGGTTCAAAGCAATGAAGCCACAGAGATAATAAAGAAGTGAGAGAGGGAAACAAATTAAAAAAATTACAAGAAGCCAAGCAGTGGCATACCCAGTAGGGCACACATATTACCATGCAAAAGGACACAGGTTCAAACCCCTGGTTTGAACAAGTGTAAAGCAGTGCTGTAGATGTCTCTTTCTCAATACATCTCATCTTCCCCTTCCCTCGAGCTTTCTCTCTATTTCACATATCCACCCCCCACCCCCACTTCCCCAAAAGGAAGGCTTGAAGGAGCAGTGGATTCATCTCACTGACACCAAACACCACAGGACACTCCAATGGCCTCTAGTGCAGTTTATCTTGATCTTCCCTGGAGATGAGGCAGGTGTTCTGAATTATGATTCATTCTCTTTTCCTAACATTGGTCACTAAATGGTGTGAATTTTCAGGATAGGGATGACTTCCCAGGCCAGAGCAAGTCGCTGGCCTTTTTCAGGTTTTAAAAGCAAAAACCTGTGTCAAACCTAATTCATACTGACCCAAATGGATTTTTTCCCTCAAAAGAGAAGCTATTAGTCTGATTCTCTCCCTCTATCCCTTGAAAGAGCTGCTTTCTGTCTACTTTTAGATAGAAGCGGGAAATCCAAGCATAATTGAATGATTTGAGGCAGAAAAGTACCTCCATTTTCCAAGTCACTTGGATGTAATTATCTGAATTATGAGTGTGATGGGAAAGACATTGTCCCCAGACCAGGTCTTGACTCTGAAATGCTAACAGACCTTTACTGGGGTGAGAGGCTTGTGTTCTAGACTCTGGAACTACATGTCCACATACACATATGTGCAGGCATGTGCAAGACATGTATGTGCCAAGTGTATAATATATGCACAGCATGCATGCAGCACCCAAGTTCTGCATTGCTTGAGATGTTAACAAAGTTTAGAATAGATTTGTATTTCCTTTTCAATTAGACTTATTTAGCCAGAAATTAAAAAAAAAAAATGAATGCCCAGATTCCTTTTACTAATGGGCTATGCAAAGAACTGATTTGAAATCACAAGAGGACTTTGAGGGCCTCTGCTCATTATATGTAAGGTTTTTGTAGAAAATAATTAGCACGAATGCATTTGAAATCAAGTTTGGCAGAGGGTATGATCTCTTTGATCCTAGTATGTTGCAAAACAGACTTCAATAGATGCATCAATGTTATCACTTTAAATACCCATCCTTACAAGGAAAAAAATATTTTGAATAGGAAAAAAACATATTGAATATTAAGTATTTCCTTAGAGAAAAGTGTATGGGAAGGTACTTCTTTTTCTTTTTTTAGCACATAAAAGTCAAAAACTGGTTGGAGGAAAGCATCTGCTGAGAGAGTGGTTTTATGTTAAAGGAGATGGTTAAAAAGGAAAAAATTGGGAGTCGAGCGGCAGGAGGACATTGCACAAGCAGTGAAACTGTGCTGCATGTGTTTTTCTCCCTCTGTCTGCCCTCCCCTTGCAGTTTCTCTGCCCTATCAGTAAATGAAAGGAGGGAGGGAGGGAGGGAGAGAGGGAAAGGAGGGTTCTTGAGAGGCTAGAATGTCCTCTGCCGTTCCATGTGTGCAGCTCTGGCTCAAGTCCCAGTATCACAAGGGAGTATCACAACACCAGGGAAAACTCCAGTGGAGTGGTGTCTCTCCCTTAGCCCCTGTCTCTCTGACTTGATCTATATATATTTTATTTTATTTGGTTTTTTGGGTTTTTTATTTTTTTATTTATTTAAAAAAGGAGACATTTGGGAGTCGGGTTATAGCGCAGTGTGTTAAGCGCAGGTGGCGCAAAGCACAAGGACCGGCATAAGGATCCCGGTTCGAACCCCGGCTCCCCACCTGCAGGGGAGTCGCTTCACAGGCGGTGAAGCTGGCCTGCAGGTGTCTATCTTTCTCTCCTCCTCTCTATCTTCCCCTCCTCTCTCCATTTCTCTCTGTCCTATCCAACAACAACAACAACAATAATAACTACAACAATAAAAAACAACAAGGGCAACAAAAGGGAATAAAGAAATAAAATAAATATTTAAAAAGGAGACATTAACAAAAACCATAGGATAAGAGGGGTACAACTCCACACAATTCCCACCACCAGGTCTCCATATCCCATCCCCTCCCCTAATAGCTTTCCTATTTTAATTCAAATAATGAGAATGTCAGTGCAGGAGTTGTGGAACTGTGCATGTGCAGAGCCCCAGCTCCACCAAAACAATTCCATAGGTCTATTGTTGTGAGCAGCACAGCTCTAGCTCACTTTGGGAAATGCCTGCTAAAAAAAGAACTAGTCTGACTGTTGTACACAGGGGTTGGGCCCATTTACACCCCCACCAACAATGTAGGAGAGTCCCTCCCCTGCCCTGCCCCAGCTCTCCAAGAGTTGGTGTTTCTGTCTTTTCTTCTGTGTGACATTCTCACAAGTGTAAAGTGGTATCTCTTTGTTGTTTTTATCTGTCCCCCTGATTATCAATGACCTTGAGAATTTTTTCATATGTCTGTTGGCCCTCTTTGAATCTCTTCTTTGGAGAAGATTTTGCCCATACCCCCCACCATCACCACTACCTCCCCATTTTCCAATGGGGTTGTTTGTCTTTTTATTGTTGTTTGGTGAGTCCATTGTATATTGGACTCAGTCCAATGTATGACATATACAGATTTTCTCACACTCCATGGGGAGGTTTCTTTGTTATTGTTTCTCCTAGTCCTTTTGCCATGCAAAAGATTTTCAGTTTGATATAGCACTGTTTTTTTTTTGCTTGTTTGTTTTTTATTATTGAATAGAGACAGAGAGAAATTGAGAGGGGAGGGGGAAAGGAGGAGAGAGAGAGAGACACCTGCAGCCCTGCTTCACCACTGGTGTCCACACCCTGCAGGTGTGGACCAGGGGCTTGAACCTGGGTCCCTGTGCATTGTAATGTGTGCACTTAACCAGGTGTGCCATCACCTGGCCCCCAATGTAGCACTATTTGTAGTAGCCCAAACTTGGAAGTAACCCAAATGCACAATGATGCATGAATGCCTAAGAAAGCTGTGGTACACTACACAATGCAACTGTTAAAAATGATGAGGTTATCTCTTTTTTTGAGGTCATGGTCATATTTTGAAGGCATCATGTTGAGCAAGACAAGCCATAAAAAGAAAGATCAATATTGAATGATCTCAATGTAGGTGGAATTTTAAGAGTAAGGAGGCAGCCAAGATGACGACTCAGAGACAACTCATGGCCTGAGCTCTGCAAGGAGGCTGCTTTAAAACTGAGAAGTTCAGATGAGAGTAGGAATTCTGGCCACCAGGTTCCAGATGCTACCATGATGCCAACCAGACTTCACTGGGCAGATGGCTCCACCAGTGTGTCTTGGAGCCCCACTTCCCCAGAGCCCCGCCCCACTAGGGGAAAAGAGAGACAGGCTGGGAGTATGGATGACCTGTCAATGCCCATATTCAGTGGGTAAGCAATTACACTTCTTCACCCCATAATGACCCTGGGTCCATACTCCCAGAAGGTTAAAGAAAAGGAAAGCAGAAGTTTGGGTGGTAGCACAGACCTTCCACTTCTTCACCCCATAATGACCCTGGGTCCATACTCCCAGAAGGTTAAAGAAAAGGAAAGCAGAAGTTTGGGTGGTAGCACAGTGGGTTAAGCACACATGGTGCAAAGCACAAGGACCAGAGTAAGGATCCTGGTTCAAGGCCCCGGTTCCCCACCTCCAGGGGAGTCGCTTCACAGACAGTGAAGCAGGTCTGCAGGTGTTTGTCTTTCTCTCCCCCTCTCTGTCTTCCCCTCCTCTCTCCATTTCTCTCTGTCCTATCCAACAACAACGACATCAATAACAACAACAATAACTACAGCAACAATCAAACAACAAGGGCAACAAAGGGGGGGATTTAAAAGTAGGAAAGTTATCAAGGGAGGGGATGGGATACAGAGTTCTGGTGGTGGGAATTGTACCCCTCTTATCCTATGCTCTTGTCAGTGTTTCCATTTTATAAATAAATTTAAAAAAAAAACAGTAAGAAAAGACATAAGGTGAAGCATGGACAGGGTGTGGTGTATTGCTCCAAAGCAAAGGATTCTGGAGAAGGAGAGAAATGGACAAGATGAAGGGACATTGGCGTCCTGGTGTGTGTTCTAGATACCAATCAAGGGGAGATGAGAGGCTGTGTTTTAAGACTATACTGTAAACCACTAAACCCAATTAAAAAAAAAACAAAACTAGTTTGAGGAATTGAGCACCTGTCATTCTCTTCATACTGCCTTGTGGCCACAGAATCACATGATGGTGGATGATGCTTAGTGAAGACTCCTTCTTGACATTTCAAGTTCATTGACATTAACTAAAAACTAACTTATGCCTGGTAACTGTTCCAGGCACTTTCCTACTTTCTCACCTTAGCCCCATGAGCTAAAAGCTCTTACCATTTCACAAATGAGTGGACTTGTGCTCATCATAAAAAGATGCAGTTTTAGGGGGCTGGGTGATATCATACTGGGTTAAGTGCACATAGTGCGAAGCACAAGGACCTGCACAAGGATCCCAGTTCGAGCCCCCCCAGTTCCCCACTTGCGGGGCGGCGGGCATCGCTTCACAAATGGTGAAGCAGGTATACATGTGTCTGTCTTTTTCTCACCCTCTTTGTCTTCCCCTCTTCTCTCAATTTCCCTCTGTTCTATCCAACAAGAACAATGAGAGCAACAACAACAATGAAGAAAAGAGGGCCACCAGGAGCATAGTACAAGTACCGAGCCCCAGGGATAACCATGGAAGCAAAAATTTTAAAAATGCAGTTGTGCACAGTCTCTTGCTAAGAAATAGCAGAATCGGGAGTCAGGCAGTAGCGCAGTGGGTTAAGCACACATGGTGTAAAGCACAAGGACCAGTGTAAGAAATAGAACCAGAGTTCACGGCAAGCTGTCTGGTTGCAGACTTACATTCTTTTTTTTTAAGATTTATTTATTAATGCACTTAAAACAGTAAGAAAAAGAGAGAACCAGAGCATCAATCTAGCACATTGAATGCTAGGGATTGAACTCAGAACCTCACACTTAAGATTCCAATCTTTTGTTAAGTTAAAAAAAGTGGAAAAACTAACATATATATATATATATATATATATATGCACATATATGCATTCCTACATTTATATGTTGGAAAAATAACTAGAACAAAACAAGGAACATAAAAATATAATAACCTTATGGAAGGGGTGAGCAGAAAATGGGATAACTAAAAAATATAAATGTATGATAACAATCTTTTTCAGTATTTCTAATTTTATTTTATTATTCTGTTATGTACTTTATATATACTTACATGTATTGTTTTATATCATTAAATATAATATTTTATAATAAAAAAAATATTCCAATGTTTCATCTACTACACCACCTCCCAGACTACAGACTTTTTTTTTATTTATTTATTGCCACCATGGTTATCACTGAGGCTCAGTTGCCTGCATGAAGAATCCACCTATCCCAGTGACTGTTTTTTCCGATTTATTTATTTATTTTTATTTCCTAAGATACAGAGAAACTGAGTGGTGTCAGGAGAAATAAAGGGGAGGAGAGAAAGAGAGACCTATAGACATGCTTCATCACTCGTTAAGCTAACCCCCTTCAGGTGGGGAACAGGGCTTGAACGTGCACGTGGTAATGTATACATTCAACCCAGTGTGCTACTGCCTAGCCCCCAAATCCCCATTCTTAACCATCATGTTATCTCACTGTCCATCAATAATAGTTTTCAACTTTCCAAACCAAATGGGGTTTTTCTTCTATTTGTCTGGGACTTCTGGAAGTTCTGAATCTCCCCACTTGCCAAGCTGAAAACCATCACTTTCACAAATGTTTCCTCCTATGTGAGTTGACCTCTTTCTGATCTTCATTAGCAAAACCAAGCTTTCACCTATATAAATGCCATAGACAGACACATGCCATCACTGCCCTTGAGACTTACAGTCCCCACAGAGGACCTAGCCCACTATAAGCTTTTATTTGAAGACAGTGACAACACTGATTTTGTATATCCATGCCTGCTCACAGACCAGCCAGGTGTACATTTAAACAGTGCCTACCTAAGCTTTGTGTTTCCCCAAAGTAAAACCTGGACAGTGCTTGGTTTATTGCACCAAAGCAAAGGACTCTGGAGAAAGAGAGCATGGATAGAGGGCTGAAGTGGGTGGGAGCTTTGAGGTCCTGGTGCATAATGGTGGAAAAGTACCCAAGTTGAGGATGAGGGTGTTTTGCAGACACCTTTCATGATGAGTTGAGAAACTGTACTTGTGTGTCTTCAACCATACTGTAAATCATTACCCCCACCCAATAAAAGGACTTTAAAAAAAAAAAAAATTGCCCAAGATGCAGCTCAGCTTTGTTTCTCTGTTCTATACTTCTGTTTCCCCTAATTACTTTCAGGGGCTGAGAATTTGAAACTTTCACATAATTTAGGCCATTGTGTTTTTAGTGACAAAACATATAGATACAGGGTGAAAACTTCATCTGGTTATCCTGCTGTTTCAATACCAACTGTACAGATGTTTAGACATTTCTGAAAGCTTGACTTTTTAAATATAAATAAATTGTTCCCCTAATTCAAAAAGGCATCTGAGAAAAGCATCCTGTAGGAAAACCTAATTTTCTTTTCTTTTTTCAAAGTATATTTTTTGTTGCCACTGTATTGGGGGGGGCGGTATGGTTACAGTACAGCTACTGACACATGGGCATAGTTTCTCATCTTTCTATAATTGTGTCTGAAAAACACTCTCATCCCCCAACTCAGAATCCCAACCTCCCTTAATGCCTTCCTTTCCCCTCATTCCCCAGAATCCTTTGCTTTGCTACAACCTACCATACCCAGTCCAAGTTTTACTTTGTGCTTTCCCTTTCCATTTTTTATTTAAGTTCCCCCTATGAGTGAGAGCATCTAGTATGTAGCCTTCTCTCTTTCTCTCTTCCTTTTTTTTTTTGTAACTTACCTAGTTTACTTTGAGTCCTTCAAGTTTCATCCAAAGTGAGATGAAGGAAATAATTGCACCATTTTTATTGGCTGAGTAGTCTTCCATTGTGTGTATATGTTACCCATTTCTTAATCATTCATCTCGGCACCTAGGTTGCTTCCAAGGAAAATGTGTCATTTTTTATGAAGACTAGAGATCAGTTGGCTGGAAATACATAGGTTAAAGGTCACTGGACAGTGGTGCACCAGGTCAAACGCACATAGTAGGAATGCAACACTCGTGCATGCAAGGATTCCAGTTTGAGCTCCCAGCTCCTCACCTGTGTGGGGGGGGGCTAACTTCACAAGCAGTGAAGCAGATCTGCAGATATCTATCTTTCTCTCCCCTCTCTGTCTTCCCTTCTCATCTCAATTTCTCTCAGTCCTATCCAATAAAATGGAAAAAGTGGCCACTGGGAGCAGTGGATTTGTCGTGTAGACACTGAGCCCCAGTGATAATCCTGGAGGCAAAAAAAAAAAAAAAAAAAGGAAGGAAGGAAGGAAGAAAGGAAAAGAAAGAAAAATATAGGTTAGATACTGAGGTGGAAATGGCAGAACAAAGCCACCCTTGGCTATCATTACTTCTACCCAGAGTAAAATCGTCTACATCAATGTCACACTAGTCAAGATTAAGTGTACTCTGCGCTACTTGATGGCCAATTTAAGATCATAAGCATCCCTAGGTGTTCTAACAGTGCACTGGCTTAGCTCTGGTTTATGATGGTATAGGAGACTGAACCTGGGACCTGGGAGCATCAGGCATGAGAGTCTGTTTGCATAACCATTATGCTATCTCCCCCACCCCTACCCCAGGTGTTTCGCATATTTTTTCACTAAGTCCCTGTGTGCTTATTTCCTACCTGCTCTGAGGCAGGCTCTGTGATAATATGCTAGAGTGACAGCAATGAAAGTGAGTGTACATGGGACAGTAAACACAACCATCACAGCCCCTGTGCCATGGAGCTTGCTATCTGTTATGGTTGGGAAGGGCACAGATCAAGCACTTCTGTATAAACTGCCTCTGGGTAGGGGATGCAGAGGAAAGCAAGTGATTGGGGGATGGGGGGGTCCATCCTGTCAGCAGTGACTGAGCATAACTGAATCCAGAGGTGGATAAGAAGCAGAAGGAGCATCTCAAGCATAGGAAGTAACTATGAACAAAGCTGTGATGTGGAAAGTCACACGAATACCAAGAGGTGGTGGATGATGGGCCAAGCTGGCCCAAATGCTGCCATACACAGGAAGGTTAAAGCAGGTTAGGGCCAGACCATGCTGGGCAGCAAAGGCCTTACTAAGGAATTGGATCTGTTTTCCCCCGGGAGCAATGTAAAAATATTTCTTCTCTGCACTTGTTATTTTTTTCAAACAGTTCTTCTTGGCCCAGATAGCTAAATGTTCTAGAGCCAAGATAGGATATACACCAAGGTGGAAAATCTGAATTGAGATTTAGGAAGCAAACAGCCCCCAAAAGCACAATTCTCTTACATGTCAGGGCATGGCTTCTGCAGAGCTGCTCCAATCTTGAGGTATGTTCTTCCTCCAAGGTGAATCCTCCCAAGAGGGATTGACTTGTTTGGAAGGTCTGAGAAATTGACAGCTAGCTCCCTCTTACACAAAGGGAAAGATAAGCCTATGACTAGGTGTGGGGCTGGAGGAAGCCAGGATTGACTGCCCCTGTCAGAAATGCTTACAACATATAAATCTTTGCTTCAATTTTCCACATAAGAAGTGGGCCAGAGAAAAAGAGAGAGAAGTAAGGATGGTAAACAGTGCAGAGCCATATTAAAAGAGCCTTCATCCTACATCAACAAAACAGAAAAAGACAGGTGTTGGTGAGGTTGTGGAGAAAAAGGAACTCTGTTAAACTGTTGATGGGAATGCAAACTGGTGCAACCCCTTTGAAAGATTGTATGAAGAGTTGTTAAGCAAATAAAAATGAAATTACCTTATAATCCAGCAATAGCATTCTTAGACATTTATCCAAAAGACAAGCAAAAACTAATTCAAAAGGACATAAGAACCCCTATGTTCATAGTTGAATTATTCACAATAGCCAAAAAGTGAAAGCAGCCTAAATGCCCATCAACAGATAACTAAATGAAGAAGTTACGGGATATGACTTCTCTGAGCAGATGACCTCACCAATGTGTCCTGGACTCTCACATCTCCAGAGCTCTGGTCCACTAAGGAAAGATAGAAACAGGTTGAAGGTATGGATCATCCTGCTAACACCTATGTTCAGTGGAGAAGCAGCTACAGAAGCCAGAACTCTCCTACCTTCTGCTTCCCATAAACAACCTTGATCCATACTCCCAGTGGGGAAGGAGTGATAGTATGAAGATAAGAGGACTCTGCACTCCAGCTCCATCAGCACCCAGAGAGAAGGAAAAGGAGAGGGACATATGGAGGTAGTTATGATGTCATGAGTGACGTAGAGGGGAAGAGAGGATTGAATCAGAAAAAGAAGGGGCAACTATGTATAAATGTGGACAGACAGAAGTCTGCAGTGTCTAGAGGTCACTGTGGCTAACCCATTTTCCCACTAGACAAGACACTGTTATCTCTAGAGGCAAAAATAAAAAAAAAAAATTAAAAAGCATAAAACTGAGGGAAAAAAGACAGAGTGAAGGTCTGCAAATCCAAGGTTGTCCAATAAAGATCTAAGAGGTTCAACTGCCTGGACAGTGGCCAGATTTTCATAGTCTTCACTGTTCTGTGAAATTTTGAGTAGGTTAACAGAATGTGAGAGCCTGGAAGTTTCCATCTGGAGAAGCCCCAGTGCCAAATAAGCTCAAACAACTAACTTGTGCAACAAACCTAGAGTAACACAGTCTTGTGCTCCATCTGGGTTAGTGTCAACAAAATGAACAAAGCTGTGGGGAATACATTCATTCTGTAGAATGTATGAGTTGTACCTGTCATTGCTCAGCTCCCAGAGCTTTGGAAAGACTTCGGTCACTGACAATTGCCTTGAAAGGAAACCATGTGTGTGTGTGTGGGGGGGGGGGCTCTCCTGGTTGAGTCCGTGCCTATTTGAACCCTGGCACCACATGGGAGCTCCATAGCATTGTCAGAAGCTCCAGTACTATGGTGTCTCTACCTCTGTCATTCTCTCTCTCTCTCTCCCTCTCTCTCTCCCTCTCCCTCTCCCTCTCCCTCTCCCTCTCCCTCTCCCTCTCCCTCTCCCTCTCCCTCTCCCTCTCTCTCATCAATGGTGGTTATTGTTGATGGGGCACAGAACTTTAGTGGTGGGTACATTATGAAACTAAGCCCCTACAATCTTCTAATCTTATAAACCATTCTTAAGTCATTAATAAAAAATTAAACGTTGGGGTCTGGGTGGTGGTGCACCTGGTTGAGCACATATGTTAAAATGCACAAGGACCTGAGTTCAAGCCCCCATTCCTTACCTGCAGGAGGAAAGCTTCACAAACGGTGAAGCAGGGTTGCAGATGTCTCTCTGTCTCTCCCTATCTCAAGTTCCAGCTGTCTCTATCCAATAAATAAATCAAGATAATTTTTTTAAAAATTAAATAAAAATTATCATTGGGGGCTGAGTAGTGGTACACCCAGTTGAGTATACATATTACTATGCACAAGGTCCCAAGTTCAAGCCCCCAGTCCCCACCTGCAGGGAGGAAACTTCACTAGTAGGGAAAGAAGTGCTGCAGGTGTCTCTCTCTCTGTTGCTAATCCATCTCTCTCTTCCTTTTCTCTCTCAATCTCTCTCTGTCCTATCAAATAAAGTAGATAAAAATTTTTAACAAGAAATATAATATATATAATTATTAAATAAAAATAATGAAAAAGATGGCCCAGGAGGTATGAAATCACACTTTGACAAGGCCCCAACACCAAAGATAGGGAAGGGAAGGCAAGACCATAACATGTCCAGTGCAGATATCCAGTTATTCCTGCCATGAATGGTGAAGCTTTTCTGTGCGTTTAGCCTTCCTGTATTTTAAAGAGAAACCTGTCTTCAAAATTGCAGCTCAGCCCCAAATATGTTAGCTGCCAGCTTAAATTCCCTAGGCCCTGGAGGATATTGCAATGTATCTTCTATGAACAAACCCAAAATGTAAGTCAAGACAGCACACAGTGAGATGTGGGGGCTGAAGGAGCCGGAGCGAGTCACACGGCTCCTTTAAAATAAAACAAAATAATTGCTTGTTTGTTCAGAATGTGTGAGCAGAATGTTCTTACTGCCTTGAGAACTGTTAGGCACTTTTATTTCCACTTATCCTCTGCTAGGAGCAGAAAGCCACAGTTCAGACCTGTCTGTGAGAGTGTCTAGTCTAGTGGTTAAAAGGTCTTAGAGCAGAGCCAGGTGGTGGTGCACCTGGTTGAATGCACGTGTTACATGTTACATGTTACAGTGCACAAAGACCAGGGTTTGAAGCCCTGGTCCCCACCTATAAGGGGAAAGTTTTTGTGAGTGGTGAAGCAGAGCTACAGGTTTCTCTTCATCTCTATCTCCTCCTACCCTCTTCATTTCTGCCTATCTCTATCCAGTAAATAAATGAAGATAATAAAAAAATTAAAAATCTTTTTTTTTTTCTAAAAAAGGGTCTTAGAGAAACCACTCTAAATTCAGATCCCAGCTCTGTATTTGTGTGGCCTTTTCTTTGAACTCTTAATGTATCATGTATAATAAGATGCCTACCTTATAGGACATATCATAAATAACACTAATTCTGTACCTAACTTTTGGTGCTAACTACTCAGTGATAGATGCCTAGCTCCAAGTTAAGGTTCAGGAATATTCATAACAAAGGGAGAACTGGTAGACCCCAGCTGCTTCTTTCTTGAGGGAAATTTAGAAGGCTATGGGGACAGGTGAAAGGGAACAGACATCTAGCCTATTCCTCTGACAAGAGTTTATTTGCCCAAGATCTATCAACCATGATGTTTGACTCGTTGGTGATTTTGCATAGCTCTGACCATAGGAAAATACCCAGTAAAGACTATTAATAGGGGGCCAGGCAGTGACACACCCAATTAAGCACATATAGTACTAAGCACAGGGACTGCATAGGGATCTGAGTTCGAGCCCCCAGCACCACACTTATAGGAGAAAAGCTTTACAAACAGCAAAGCATGTCTTCAGGTGTCTTTCTCTCTCCCTCTCTATCTCCCCCTCCTTTCTCAATTTCTCTCTGTCCTATCCAATATAAAATGGAAAAATTGACCGCCAGATGCAGTGAATTTGTAGTGCCAGCACCAAGTCCCAGCAATAACCCCAGGGGGGGATATTAATAAAATTCCATAAGTGAAGATAAGAAGATCATGGAAAACAAATGATCTTTGAGTCTCTGTGGATAAGCTGATGCTGTGCCCACCCCCCCTCTGTTGCATATCTGAAAGACTAGTAAACTTGGAAGATTTTGCTTCATAGGAAGTACTTTGCACAAGAGAAGCTACAGTCTGTTCCTATGTGAGTGGCCTCTGGGATGAAGGGTAACAGTTGCCTAGAAAGTTATTTTTCTTTATTTGGTTATTGGATAGACAGCCAGAAATCGAGGTGGAAGGGTGGGAAAGAGAGGGAGAGAGACAGAGCGATGCCTGTAGCACTGTCTCACCACTCACAAAGCTTTCCACCTGCAGGTGGGGACCAGAGCCTCAAACCCAGGCCCTTACACTTTGTAACATGTGCACTCAACCACATGTGCTACCACCCAGCCCCTGAAAGTTTTTAAAAGTTGACCTAGGACTTGAGTTGCAAAGGTTTCCCTCAGAATTTCTGCCTCATTCTCCAACCATCAGTCATCAAAAAATGGATAATTTTCTGCTTCATTCAAATAATCCATTTTTAGGTTTTAAACTTTCTGCCTTTGCACTGAAGACTAGGAAGGAGATGAAGAAATAGTCTTCCTAGTCAGTCACATTTCCTTAAGTAAAAAACAAACAGATTCTCATTATTTTGTCCTTAGTCTTGGCCACTAAGAAAATACTTTGATTTTTTTTTAATCTCCCACCACAAACTCATTCACCTGTACAATATTTGCCAATTGAAAACGCAGCACCGAGCACTAAAATTGACTTTCCAGCAATTGTCCCTGTAGTTGTGCTGCTTTTCTATAGAAACCATCCTGCCAGCACCCATGGTGAGATAGGCTCTGGACAAACAACATTCTACCAAATTATCAGAATTAGATTGCTGTCTTATTTCTGTTTGCTGACAGCTCTGTGCCTTTGCATAATTCTTACAAATTATCAGGAGAGAAGAAGCCATAACTCAGGCAGATGAGTCTTTTTGGCATTAGTTCCTTCTGGAATGGGGGGGAAAAAAAAAGGTACGAGAAAGCAGCATTTCCAAGTACCATATATATTGAGAGATTGAAATGCTAAACATTCTGGAAGTTAGTTCGCTTAAATCTACACCCTTACATAATTAAAAAATCCTTCCCTATACTTGGTGCCCTAACTCAAAAGTTGAGTTTTTCTCATTTTCTATAACCCAGGACAACAATTCACATATTGGGGTCAGGTGGTGATTCACCCAGTTAAATGTACATATTAGCATGCACAAGGACCCAGGTTTGAGCCCCCACACCCTACCTATAAGGGGGACACTTCAAGAACAGTGAAGCAGATCTTCAGGCATCTTTCTCCCACTTTTTATCTCCCCTCCTCTCTCAATTTCTCTCTGTCCTACCAAATAAAAAATAGAAAGAAAAAACAAAAATAAAAGAAAAAATGATTGCCAGGAACAGTGGGTTTATAGTGCCAGCACTGAGCCCCAGCAATAACCCTGGTGACAATAAAAAAAAAGTCTTGCACCCATAAATTTATCTAGACTACAGTGTCATCTTAAAGTAAATAGAGTTCTCCTGAAGGAAAGATCAATAGTTGGGAGAATCTTGAGTCAAACTCCTTTAATCCCTTGGTAACTCACCAAAGTGTTAACTGAACACCCCAAACTAAGCAACTATATATATGCATTTTATATAGAAAGAGAGGTTTGTCTACATGCGGAATCCCAGAATAATAGGTTTCACCATGCGTTTCTACTAATGGTTTCTTGGGTCGAGATAGAGAATATATCTTTCACTTGTATTCTCTGGACAAATTCTGTTTACCCTATGCTTATCTTTTTGTTGTTGTTGTTTTCCTGGTGTAGCCTTAAATAAGACACTACTTTGCCTCCATTTCCAGATTCAACTGTCATTGGAAAACCCATTAGCCCCCTTCCCCAGTGAAATCTGGATCTTTTCTGACTAATACTTTTTTAGATTTAGGAATATTTAATCCCCAATTCCTATATTCCACACAGCTTCAGCTGTCTCAGTATTAAGGGCCAACTGTGTGCTTTGATCCTGGTTCAGTGTCAAAACTGATGCTTTCAAAAAAAGAAGAAAACAAAAACTAAAAGAGATGTTTTGCTTTTTGAGAACTTGAAGGCAAGAATCTTACTTCAGAATTGTCTCCTCCTGGGAAATTTACATCTCTTGCCTCCTTGGATGTTTCCCATTGTGAAAACTGCAGCAAATAATTTTCCTTCCCTATGCCTTTCTTTTGGCACATTCTTACTTGTCGATCAATAAATTACCCCCTGCCAAGCTCCAGCAGCCTGGCTTCCTTCTTTACCACTTACACACTCCTTTTGTGCTTAAAAAAAAAAAAAAAAAAAAGAGCTCATTATTTTTCTTTAACCTCCAGTGAAATCATCTCTTTCTTCTCCACCCTTTGTTTTGCTTATGATTTAACTTAATTCTCTATCCAACAGTCCCCATCTGCACTTGCCTGGATGCTGTGCTTTGCCTCCTTTAATAACCAGAAGTTAATGAGACTGCCTCTGGAGTGACATGTGTCTCTTCTGATCACACCAGGATAAAGGGATGGGACTTCAGTAGGGGCCACAGATGCTACAGTACAAGAAAAGTGGTTATAGGGATCTTAACTAGGCAGGTAAACTGAGGAATCAGCCCTGTGCTCTTTGGGATGCACGAAGCCTCATGCCTTGATTTCGTCTGAGAAATGAAGCTAATCCTTGTCTAGAAGCCCTGCTACATATGATGGTTGTTGTGATGATTAGATGAGACAAATCATGGACTATGCTTCATGGAGTGGCTTATGGCAAAACCTTTGCAAGCATTTAGTGCTGTTACAATTATGGGAAGGAAGCAAGTACTGGGAGCTGGTCGATGGTGCACCTGGTTGAGGACATGTTACAATGTGCAAGGACTTTGGGTTCAAGCCCCTGGTCCCCACCTGTAGGGGCAAAGCTTTGAGAACAGTGAAGTTCTCAAAGTGCTGCAAGTGTCTCTCTGTCTCTTTCCCTCTCTAGTGCCCCCACCCCTCAATTTCTCTATACAATTAATTAATTTATTAATAAAATAAAGCAAGTGTAAAACACACAGTCCCACACCTACCTCAATTTAGGAACCACAGCTAAGCAAAGTGTGGAGAAAAAAAAAAAAAAAAAAAAAGCTAAAGCTAAAGCTAAGCTAAGTGTGAGAGAGAGCAGCAGCAATGACCAATGGTGCACTAGGGACCTCAGCTCTCCATTTGTTTATGCAAGTAACTCATCATCCAATCATTTAGCAAATCCCTACTGCTGAAAGAAAGCAGCACTGAACAATTTAAGGACAGAGACAGGCTTATTTGTCTTCCTACTCCCCAGACCTAATATTAAGCCTGATGCAAAGTAGATAGTCTATAAACATTTGAAATCAACACATAGTAATTGCCTAATATGTCCCAGAGTGCTATGCTGGTCAAAGTTTGGACTGTGTATTTTTTGCTGGTGCAAGACATAGCTTTAAATGACAGTGAATCATATAACCAAAGGAGTTATTCTCAACACATTTAGAAGCCTTTCTGATGTCAAGAGCAAAATCTGCTTTGTTTTCTTTTCTCTTTTTCTTCTTTTTTTTCCTTTTCCTTTATTTTTTATTTTATTTTTCCTATAAGACAGAGTTGAGAGGAAAGACAGAGAACTGATAAAGACACCTGCAGACCTGCCTTACCACTTGTGAAATTTCCCCCCGCAGGTGGGGACTAGAAGCTTCAACCCCAGTCTTTACACATAGTAATATGTGTGTTCAGCTAAGTGTGTGGCCCCATATGTTAGTATCTTTAATGCCACTAATAAAACTTGGGAAAAAATTAAGGCAGTTTTTGCTGATTTATTATTGGTTTTCAATATTATATGAATTTTGGGAATATGACTATGTGCTTCAGAACCACAACCACCACGAAACTCCACTCCATTATCAAATCAAGCCCTTCTAAGCATTCCCCCAACCAACTTCTCCTTCTCCTCTGATAACTGTATTTTTCAGTCTCTGGGTTTTTTGTTTGTTTATTTGTTTTGTTTTTGTTGTTGTATTTTTGCCTCTTTCCTTCTTTCTTCCTCTCTTTCTTTTCTCCCTTCCTCCCTTCTTTCCTTCCTTCCTTCCTTCCTTATTTCTTTCTGGTCCAGTTGGTTGGTTATTTATACTCCACACATGAAAGAAACTATCCTATAATTGTAATTCATGAGATTTTTCACTTAGTATAATCACCTCAAATTCCGTCATTAATTCTACCCATCTAACCATCAAAAGACAACAATTCAAGGCTAGATGGTGGCTTGCTTGGAAAAACATACATTATCATGCTCAAAGACCTAGGTTCAAGGCCCTTAATCCCTATTTGTAAGGAGGAAGCTTAACAAGCTGGAACAGTGCTACAAGTATCTTCCCTTTCTCTCTGTCTCTATTTCTTACCTTAATCAAAAAATAAAAAGAGAAAAATGGCCCCTAAGAATGATGGAGCTGTATAAGCATTGAGTCCTGCAATGACCCTGGTGGAAAGGAAAAAAATATATTATTCATCTAAATAGTATTTCTTTGATTATAAATACCAGAACTTCTTAATCTAGTTTGTCATTGTTTCTGTGTTTTGACTACTAAACCACTGCTATTCTATAGGGGTACATCTATCTTTTTAAATTCATATTTTCATGTTTGTCAGATTAAATCCCTCAGAGTAGAATTGCTGGGTCATATAGTACTTCAATATTTTAGCCTTTTTAAGGAATTTCTATACTGTTTTCCTTCTCCCCGGTTAGCATTCCCCCCACCAGTGTAGGAGATTTTTTTTTTTTCTCTACACATACATCAATACTGGTTGCTTCTCATTCTTTTTGTTTGTTTGTTTTTGTTTTTGTTTATTTTTTGTTTTTTGTTTGTTTTGCAAAGCCAGACCTTGTGCGTGTGCAATCTTTTTTCATTCATAGGAAGAAACACTGTGGCACCAGAACTTCCTCCAGGGCATGTCACCTGTCATATCACACTGGGGCTTGAACCTGATCTGCATGCATGTCTCAGCATGCACCCAGTGAGCTCTCCAGCCCTCCAGACTTTTAGATAGAGGCCATTCTCTCCAGTGTCAGGTGGTTGTACATTGTGGTTTTGATTTGAATTTCTCTGATAATAGGTGGCACTAAGCAACTTTTCATGTGGACAACTATTTGTCTTATTTGGGAAAATATCTGTGATATATACCTGGGCTCTCAGTTCTGTTCTATAAAACAGAATGTCTCTGTTTTTATTCTAATACCAGATTGATCAGTATAGCTTTGAAATGTAATTTGAAGTCAGAAAGTGTGATATTTCCATTTTTTGTTCTTTTTTTCTTAGAATTGTCTAGCTACTCAGAGTCTTTTGTGAGTCTACTCAAATTTTAGTATATTTCATTTCTGCGAGAAATGCCATTGGGATTTTGGTAGTGATTGTATAGAATCTATTCCAGATAAGATGATCTATTTATTTAGCCATGTTGCTTCTACCAACCCATGAGCACTCAGAGATAGCAGAATTAATAAAGAAGATGGGGCATAAATACTGAATGCAATGCCACTCCGTCGACAGTAAAATAAGTCAAATAGGAATACTATGTTGTTTCGCTCAGGTAGACTATAAATAAACGAAGTGGAGAAAAATACACCAAAAACAAATCCTTTGATTCTGACACAGAACAGTGGCTATAGGAAAGGGAAAGGATGGGAATGAGAAGAATGGGTAGAAAAAGAGTTCAGTGAATAGTGGTAAATGATAACTAGACCTTTGGGTAGTGTAGGTGTAAGTGTAACAGTACACACATTTGTTGCGGTATAAAGCTATACTTATAAAACACACACAGTGTTATAAGCAAATGTTACCTTGATTTTTTTGTCTTGAAAAAAATCCTAAATCATTTCATTCACTCCACTAAGAGTTTCAGATGGTTTTCCTTTATCACACAGAATGAACTCCACAGTCCCTATCATTGCCTTACAAGACCTTACTGTTGGTTCTTACCTACTTTATTTGACTGTTTTGTTCTCTCAACCTGTGAGCTGCTTCTGTATTATATACCAATAATACCTCGCATCTAGTTAAGTGCTCAGCAAATGCTGCTTGACAGTGTCTTTGTTAACTCTCAGAATATTATACTGGGGTCAGTGAGATAGCTCACATGCACACAGCCTATGTATGAGTTAGCCTCCACAGCACTGGAGAAAGCTTCGGTGCTGTGGCCTCAGTCTCTATCTCTGTCTGAAAAAGTTAACCCAGAGTGGTGAAACCCCAGGACAACAAGAGTACTAGGGAGTAGACATTATAATTATGAGGGGGTAAATATAATTAACCCTATAATTAGTATAAAAGTTATGCACAAAGACTCTCATGCCTTAGGCTCAAAAATCCCAAGCTTAATCCCCTACCAGATCTGAGTAGTGCTCTGGTAAAAAAATAAAATAAACTATACTTTAATTAGAACTGGCAAAGTAAACTAGAAGCTTCTCAGTACAAGTGAGTGAGTAGCTTAAAAAGTCAACAAGTCATCTCCTTTGCTTCATCTTAGATAGAGCATGAAGAAGTCATGGTAAGTGAGATAAATCAAAATGATGATGAATGCCAGATGGTCTTACTCATTAGGTAGAACTTAAGTAAGAAGGACAGAAAAAAAAAAGCACAAAGTGAAAAAAATAAATAAATTAGACTGGGTGTGATGTATTTCGCCAAAGCAAAGGACTCAGAAAGTGGGCGCCACCTTGGGTTCCTCGTGCATAGTGGTGGAAAAGAACGTAAGTTGAGGGGAGAGAGTGTTTTGCAGACACCTATCCCAGGGAGATGAAAAAGTGTATCTATTTGTCAACAACTGTAACTATAAACCATTTATACCCCCCCAATAAAGAAAAAGACTAAAAGATCTATCAGTAAAAGCATCAATGCTGAAATTTTGTAATTATTTTTATTAGTGATTTAATAATGATTAACAAGATTGTGAGATAAGAGGGATACAATTCTATACAATTCCCACTACCAGAGTTCTGTATCCCATCCCCTCCATTGGAAAGCTCCCTATTTTTTATCCCTCTACGAGAATGGACCAATGATCTTTATGGGGAGCAAAAGGTGGGAAATCTGGCTTCTGTAATTGCTTCTCCACTGGATATGGCCTGTGACAGGTCAATCCATACCTCCAGCCTGTTTCTGTCTTTCCCTAGTGGGGAAGGGCTTTGTGGAGGTGGGGTTCCAGGACACATTGGTGACATTTTAGTAATTATTTTTTTCAAACTATAATACAGCCTATCTGCTGGAGATTTACAGATGAGTTTTATAATCTATATGAAAGAAGTCCAGAACACCAACAGAGACACACACACACACACACACACACACACACACACAGGGAGTTAGGCGGTAACGCAGCAGGCTAAGCGCATGTGGCGCAAAGCGCAAGGACCATAGTAAGTATTCCATTTCGAGCCCCCTGCTCCCCACCTGCAGGGGAGGCCCTTCACAGGCGGTGAAGCAGGTCTGCAGGTGTCTGTCTTTCTCTCCCCCTCTCTGTCTTCCTCTTCTCTCTCTATTTTCTCTCTGTCCTATCCAACATCAATAACAATAGCAACAATAAAAACAAGGGCAACAAAAGGGAAAATACATAAATATAAAATTTAAAAGCTTTTTTAAAAAAAGAAACACACACACAGCCCTCAACATTTTTTTATCCTCTGAGGTAATAGGAAAAGCATGACCCTTGAATTCAAATTGTGTTTAAATCCTAGATCTACTGACCTAAACTGATTGATCTCATGACTTTCTGTGACATTCAACCTCACTGAACCTTGGTTCTTCAAATAGCTATAAAATATTAATAAAATAGTATCAGTCAGGTGGAAAATTTAGAAGTTTAAAGAAGGCAGAGTCATGTGAAAAGTAGCAGACAATTGGAAAAGGATCAATAATTTATTTTTATTTAATTTTTTATTTATAAAAAGGAAACATTGACTAAACCATAGGATAAGAAGGGTACAACTTCACACAATTCCCACCACCAGAACTCTGTATCCCATTCCCTCCCCTGATAGCTTTCAAACTATTCTTTAACCCTCTGGGAGTATGGACCCAAGGTCATTGTGGGATGCAGAAAGTGGAAGGTCTGGCTTCTGTAATTGCTTTCCCCAGGGGTGGGGGGAGGATGGGACACAGTCTTTTGGTGGTAGGAATGGTGTTTATGTACACTTCTATCAATTTGTAGTCATATAAATCACTATTGAATTAATATGAGGGGAAAAATTGATTGAATTTCTCAAACTTTTTAAATCACAGACAGTCTGTTTAATACATAGGCTGAGTCTTTGATATGTTGACTCTTAAAAGCTTAGACCAGGGAGAACAGAAGCAACCAGTGGCACAGCTATATACAAATAATGTCAAAGGACATAAATTATGGTGATGTTGTGTATCATACAGCAAATCCTAACAAAGGGATATTTCAAAGTTAACCCAACTGCCAAATAATGTGATTATAGCAATAACTATCTATTGTCTTCTTAAGCCCTAAGACAGCAGGATCCTCCTGCTTCCTCTGTAGAGCCTATTTTTCCCCCAGTCCTGGAACCTCTAGGGTGGGGCACACTTTCCTGCATGCTTCTCTCAATTCAAACCAAATGATATTGCATCTGCCTATCCCAATGTAATCAATGCAACGAGCACCACCTCAGCATGCTTCACTTCAGACTGTGTCCAGAGACATCAGACACGCATGGAATGTCAAACCTTCACCCTTATTATTCGGGTGAGACCTTTCCTTTCATGGTATTCTCAAATTTCATTCCAGGAGGTTCACTTCTTAACAAAATCCCAAAACCTAGATATAGACCAGGTCCAGTAAGATAGAGCATATGTTCACATGTATCCATAAATTAGGGTAAAGAGGTAACCTTACAGAAGCTAGATTCCAAGTCACCCCATAAGAAAAAGTCAAGTTCAGAAATTTCCTTAAAAATTTCTTAAATTATCTGAAGATACAGTGTGTGTGTTTTATAAATTCTGTACAAACAGTATGATTCTAGAAATATATACAATATGAAGAAAAACATGTGATATCATGTTTTCATAAGAAGAAACCATTTATTACAAAAAAAAATACATTGCAGGGCCAGGTGGTGCTGCACCTTACTAAGCACACATGCTACAATGTGCGAAGACCCAGGTTTGAGCCCCCAGTCCCCACCTGAAGGGGGAAGCTTTGCAAGTGGTGAGGCAGTGGTACAGATTTCTCTTTCTCCCTATCTTCCCCTCCCCTCTTGATTTCTGGCTGTCTCTATCCAATAAATAAAAAGAATAAAAAAATCAAAAAGGAAAAAAAATACATTGCTTGGGACTGGGTGGTGGCAAATCCAGTAGACAGCACATGTTAACCATACATAAGGACCTGAGTTTAAGCCCAAATTCCTTACCTGCAGAGGACAAGTTTCATGAGTCATGAAGCAGTGCTGCTGGTATCTCCCTCCCTCCCTTTCTATCTCCTCTCTCCCCTCTCAGTTTCTCTCTCTCTCTCTCTCCAAAACAATAAATCAATGAAATACATATATTTTAAGATACACTTTGTTCTTTTGTGATTATTGGGACTTCACTGCTTTGAGGTGACTTTTTCTAATAGAAAGAGAGAGGAAAGAAAAAATAACAGTAGTGACACTTTTCTCCTGAGTCATAGGGGCTAGGCTTTATCCTGGGTCATGCATAAGGCAAAGCAAGCACATTATCCTGGTGATTTCTCTTGCCAGCCCCAAAATACTCTGCTCTAAACCTTGGTAATTCAGTCAACATACTAGGATGCCCAGAGATGAGATCAAAACAGTACTTGCTTGAGAAAAAAGAGTAGATATTTCCCCCTTCCATCTCATGCTTACTCCATCCAGGGTCTGTAACCATTGAGCAGATGCAGTTGCATTCTAAAATTATGTAAATTTGTTTTATTTTCTTTTCTATTTTATACTGAGCATATGTAGCCAAAGCCATCTATTAAATGCATGTATGATGGAGGCAAAATAAGTTTGCAATAGAATGTGAAATTGGTGGAAGTCAGTGACAGTAATTTGATGTTCAACTGCAGTGATTTAAAATGAATCACATATTTGTCTCCTTTCCCCTCAGTATGATTAGTTTTTCCCTTCTTTTTAACAGAAAGCACTGGAGCTTTATGATTTTTCAATGGACCTTTGCTTTGGTTATTTGAGAAAATAATTCAGATTTCCTTCAGGAGGAAGGAAGAAGAGTCTTGAGCTCATCCCCTCCACCCTTCCTCCTGCTCCCTGACATTTCACAGTCCCCTGTTTTACAATATGGGGGGAGAGGGAGGCAAAGAAGAGTTCAGGAATGGATAAGGATAAATGGATGACAATCTTGAAAACTTGAAGGGAACAGATTGACTCTGGAAGTTGTTGGGGTGAGAAATTTCAATCACTCATGTAAAGAATATCTAAAGACAAACTACATGTGCAGAGAAGGTTCCTGAGGTCTCAGTGAAATATAACACTAAAGGTTTAGATAATATTAGACCCAATGCATATCATACAAAATAGTGTGTTGTTCTGGGAGAAGTCGTTACCAAGTTTTATTCAGTTTACAGTAAACTCTTACAATAATACAGTTTAATCATCTCATCAAAAAATATGTGATTACCATGGAGAAGTCTCGACCTTCTAAGACTAACAAGCGAGAAAAAATGAGTTAGAGAAATGAACTTGTTGATGAAGAAAAATTAAGAAACAATTAATAAAACATTCCAAACAAATTAAATAGATTCCAGGGATTTGTGACCAACTGTGTCTTAACTTTCCTTGACTAAGAGAATGTTGGAGTCTCTACTATAAGATTGGGACCTTAAGATAGAAATGATTTAGGAAAAGTTGTCAAAATAGTACCAGGTTAAAAAGGAAGGTAGATGCTAGAGAATTTATCTTTTTCTTTAATGTTTATAATAATAATAATAATATATTGTTCTCCACTGCAATGGGTATTATGTGGATAGCATGAGGGATAGAGAGAAACCTGTTCACTGAAGCAATGGAAGAGTTAGGAGGGTTATTAGAAGTGGATTAGCTGCAACAAATGCTGGAGAGGTGTGGGGACAAAGGAACCCTCCTGCACTGCTGGTGGCAATGTTAATTGGTCCAGCCCCTGTGGAGAGCAGTCTGGAGAAATCTCAGAAGGCTAGAAGTGAACCTACCTGATGATCCTGCAATTCCTCTCCTGGGGATATATCCTAAGGAACCAAACACAACCATTCAAAAAGATCTATGTATACCTTTGTTCATAGCAGCACAGTTTGTAATTGCCAAAACCTAGAAGCAACCCAGGTGTCCAACAACAGATGAGTGGCTGAGCAATTTGTGGTCTATATACACAACGGAGTAATATTACTCAGCTATCTACTCCCTGAATGCTGTGGCTTTGTGTGTGCATTCCCGTCACATTATGGAACATTTCCACGGTTTGCAACTATTGAAAGCAAGGTCCATGAAAATACAGGTCCATGAAGGATGATAAATGACATAGTGGGGGTTGTATTGTTAAATGGGAAACTGGGGAATGTTATGCATGTACAAACTATTGTATTTACTGTTGAATGTAAAACATTAATTCCCCAATAAAGAAATAATTTTAAAAAAATAAATAAAGTATTAAAAAAAAAGAAAGCAAGGGAATGTATGAACATAAACACAGAGGACAAAATATTAAAGTGCCTGGTACCCTGTGAGTTCAGCTCTTCATATAGTTAGCTTTAGGGACCATATGGTGAACACCTGGTTAAGTGCATGTATTACCATGCACAGGGACCCAGGGTCAAGCCCCCAACCCCTACCTGCAGGTGACTCTGTCTCTCTTTGTATCTCCCCTCCCTCTCAATTTCTCTCTATTCTATCAATTAAAATAAAGTTTAAGTTTTTTTTTAAAAAAAAAAAAATAGTGATTTCACCTTTTTCAGCCCATCTTGGATGGAGCTTACAGGAATCATGTTGAGTAAGATAAGTCAGAAACAGAAGGATGAATATGGGATGATCTCATTCATAGGCAGAAGTTGATAAACAAGATCAGAAGGGAAATCACTAAGCAGAACTTGGACTGGAGTTAATGTACTGCACCAAAGTAAAAGACCCTGCGGTGGGGAGGGCAGCAAGAAAAGTCAGGTCCTGGAACATGATGGCAGAGGACCTAGTGGGGGTTGTGTTGTTATGTGGAAAACTGGGAAATGTTACACATGTACAAACTATTGTATTTTACTGTTGACTGTAAACCATTAATCTCACAATAAAGAAACTGAAAAAAAAAAGTGGGTTAATGTTGGTATGCATGAGACCCCTTCTGTTTCATTTGGTTTAAATCCCCCCTGCTTAATACTATTCTATTTACATAACCACTTCATTCTATTTACATAACCACTGTTAACAAGTTCCACCCTCCCTCCAGGGCATTTGTGGTTCAGTGATAGGATTCTCGCCTAATCTGCCCCCTCTTTGTCACACTCTGATTTTCGCCAGTCACTCTTCTCTCCACCCTCTCTATGTCACATCCTGTTTCCACCCTACTTGGCAAGTATATATAAAGACAGCATAACTATTGTGAATGATTGTAGTGGGAGAGTTATTGAAAAGGATGTGGAGGTGATGATGAATGTCAGATATTCAAGGGCAAGATGAGGCTTTCTTAGTAAGGTCTGACTTCATTCAGCCTGTTGTGCTCTCTTACTTACTGATTCCCCTCTTTCTACCAGTGCTGAGTACTTGGTTTGAAAGCATTCTACAGTCAGGTCTAGCAAGACCTACTCATTCATTAGAGGTCCTGTTCAGATTGGTAAGCCAATGGTTAACTTTTATTAGTAAAGAAGTGGGGGAGATAAAATATTTATATATATATATATAATAAAAAAAGAAGTAGGGGCATAATCAGTAGAATACCTATGTTACCATGTGCAAGGATCTGGGCTCAAGTCCTTGGGCCTGGGTTCAAGCCTCTGGCCCCTCCACCTATAGGGGGAAAGTTTCACAAGTAGTGAAGCAGTACTGTAGGTGTCTCTATTTCTCTTTCTCTCTCTCTCTCTCTCTTTCTCTCTACGCCCCTCCCCTCTCAGTGTCTGTCAAGCAAGGAAGGAAGGAAGGAAGGAAGGGGAAGGGGAGGAAAAGGGAGGGAAGAAAGAAAGGAAAGAGAAATGAAGGAAGGAAGGAAGGAAGGAAGGAAGGAAGGAAGGAAGGAAGGAAGGAAGGAAGGAAGGAAAAGGTTATAAATATAAACAGGAGCAGCTGAAGAGACCAGGTAGCTTCTCAGACAGTCAGACAGACAGAGTGAACATAATTTCCCAAGCTTTTTACAACTTGCAAGTCCCTATTCTGTTTTACAATCTACAAGAGTTTTTTTTTTTTTGCTACAGTAATAATTTTGGAGGAGAAAAGTAAGTTTGAGAACATTTCTGTTTCTTGACATCTAAACAAAACAGATTAGAATCTTACTTGCCCCACCCTTTCCCACTGCTCCTGCCTACTCCACCTACTCTCTCTCTCTCTCTCTCTCTCTCCTTCTTTTCCTGCAGGTTTGCATCCTTTCTCTCTTTATAACCCAATGTGCTGCTGCTGTTGTTGTCAGACACCCTCTTCTGTTTCTCATCCCTCCCTTCACCTCTGCTCTCTGCCTATTCCTGATCATGGAACTAGCAAGCCATCTCCTAATCCCTTCATGTAAAGTTTTATTTGCCAGATTGTTGCATTCAAATCCAGCCCTGCCATTGGGGAATGGGAGGTTCCAGGGGCCTCCCACTCAATTGCCATACTTTAGAACACTGTCATTATCTTCTCCACATTCTGAACTCATTCACCCAGCTTTTGATCCATCCTCTTCTTCATTATACAAAAACATCCAATTATTCAGAATACATAATTCATCAGATTCCTCCCACTGCCTCCCACATTCACACACATACTATTCCCCATTCCTGGGTTTCACTTTTAAAAGAAGGAGTTAAGTCTCAGAGTTTTAGAAAATCATAGTCCAGTTGAAAACAAATCAGTAGGATAGAAGAGATTTGGCTTCACATTAATTGACTTGGCAAGAAAAAAACCTGGGAGTTTTAGTTAACAAAGAGGATTATACAAAGGTAAAACAGTTTTAAGCTACATAGGTAGAAAGCACGTGTCTTGTGCAAAAGAATACAGGGCCCTCTGTGTTCATAGCGGGTAGATTGTGTTGAGTAACTTAAAGCAATCAAAGAGGTAAAGTTCTAGACCACCATGAGAGAAGTAGGAAGACTAGAGGTATGTTTTAATGCAACTTATTGAAGGGACAGTGGGATTGTCGGGCTAGCAACTCGAGAAAGAGATAACCCAGGAACCAAACTCGTGGTGGCTAGGCTGTTCAAATCTTTATTCATCCAAGCACCTTAGCATACCGTGCTAAGCCACGTGGTGCAAACCACAAGGGCTGGCATCAGCCAGCCTGGTCAATGTGTACACCCTCCTCCAGAATGAAAAATGGAAGACCCCAAGTTGGAAATGGAAGTGGCTTGACAATGCCATACATGGTTAGGAAAGGGGCAGAGAAAGGTAAAAGGGGCTGGGAAAGGTAGGGACTGCCTTAGCAACTGTTGCTAGGGATTTAACTGGTAGGATTAATAATACCCTGTAGGGAAATAGGGAGGAGGCCTTACATCATTTATTAGACAAAGCAGAACATTGATAAGTAGATAATAAAAGGGCGGGCCATTGTATCAAGGAATGCAGGGTGAAGCAGGGAGGCTGGCTTAATGTTTTAAGGAATGCCAGGTCCCTGGAGGCAGAAAAATGCAGGGTTTCTGGAGACAGGGAGGGGCTGACAGGGAAGCAAAAAACTGAGTCTGTGCCTCTTCCAAGCTCAACCTCACAAGAGGGAGTCTGACAGGAAGATTCGTTTCCTCAGTTCCCCACTTTTCAATGGGAAAAGCCTCACCACACTCAACCTGGTTCTCACAGTATTCCCAGCATAAGATGAGTTGAGAGATAGCTCAAATAGCTGAAGACCTGTTATGTAGTGGAAGGGAGTGGACTGCTCTCTTGAAGCCAGGGTGCAGATCAAGAGGCAGTTTAGGGAACAGGAATGGGAAAACAAACTCATAGCTGCTTAAAATTTTCCCAGGAAGACACCAGTATAGAAGGAAGAAGACAAGTAAGTAGCTTCCTTGGCAGAGTGCCTAGTTTGTCATTCACAAGACCCAGATTCAAGCCACTGGGGTGGTTCACTGGGGGCAGGTTCAGTGCTGTGGTGTCTTTAACTCTGTCTCTCTGTATCTCTGTCTTTATTTCTAAGCCTGTTCTGGCTTCCTTCCTTTCTTTCTTTGGTACTTTACAGATATAATTCATGGCTACAGCAGCAAGGCAAATGATACTTTCCTGTCGCTTCCCATCTCCAGATAATGACTGATATTACCAATTTGATGTGTGTTGTTGGGGTGCCCACATTGGGTGCCAGATGTGCGTCAGATGTTGGGATTCTTTGGGGGGAAACGAGGCAGGAGTGAGCTCGCTAAAGAGGTCTTCCAGCATACCATGGCAGCAGATAATACACAAACCTTTTTAGGGTCCTGTTGCGGGGAACAGAACATCTTTATTAACGAAGTTACAAGTTTATAAAGGGGTAGCTGTGCAGTGAAGTAGTCAGCTGGCCAATGAGTTCAATATCTCTTTATAAGTGAAAAGAGAGCAAGGCAATTAGAGGGTATGGATGGTAATGCAGGAACAGGGAAATAGAAATATAAGGAAGGCGAAGCCCATCAGAAAGGGGGAGGGGTGGGTGATGCGGCGAGACTGATAGGAAAGTTGGAAATCCCCCGTGTACTCTTGTCACATCTCGCTCAACCAGAAGGCTGGCATGCCAAGGGGAGACTGACAGATGAACTTCCGGGGGGGAGGTGGTCCAGCCATCCATGCTCAAACACATATCAGACCCACAGTGTGTCTCTCCACTACTTTGTCTATGCCTACACAAACATACTAACCTTATTGGATGGATATGCTTTTCGTCTTGTTTGTATAAAGCTAAATCATGCTATTCATACTGAGGAGTATTTTGCTCAATAATAGAGATACCCTCTATATCATTAATCTTCTTTGAAATATCTTCAGAAATTCTAAGACATAAATATACTACAGCTGATTAAATCAGCCTTCTTGTTTCTCATGCTGTTTCCATATTTTGCTTTGAGGCAATTGTGACTAACAATAATGTTGTAGCAGATGTTCTCCAACATACTACTGCAGTATGTTGCATACTGAGGTTTTGTTTTTGTGGGGTAGTTTCCACTGAAGTAGGATTAGTTAAAAGATGTGTGTTTTATATATAAAATGGACGATATTGTGTCCTTTGAGATAAAATTGATGGAATTGGAGGTGACTGTGCTTAGTGAAATAACTAAGGAGGTAAAAGATAACTATAGGATGGTTTTACTCATACTTGGAATATAGAGAAATTGAAATGCATGAACTTAAAAAAATAAATCCAACTTGTCTTTTAAGGCCTTGGGAGAACTATGAATGGTTGGGGGGGGCAGCACAAATCTTTATTGGGAGTGGTGAGGAACTATACCCCTAATATCTTATAGTCTTGTAAATCTCTATAAAATTACTGATTACTTTTTAAATTGTGCTTTATTTTGCTTTAATGGCTATTTCTGAATCAACAGTGAACATCTCCCAGCAAATCCCATTTCTTTGTGCTTATCTTCAGAATGTTTGCAATCATTGTAATTTTTTTTTTTCTGAGTAGAGAAAGTACTGAGAAGGAAGCCTGGCAGAGTAATGAAGAGTGAGGATGGTCTGGGCTAAAATACCCTAGTATTTAAAATACACTTGCTGTGTGACTTTCAACCTAGGCAAATTATTGCTTTGTGCTTATTAATCTTCATCTACGAAAAGAGCTATGATATGAAAACTTACCTTATAGAAATTTTTGTTAGAATTGCATTGTGGTGCCAGGGATGGAACCCTGGCCCTCAGGCATGCAAGTCCTACAATCTACCCACTGAGCTACTTCTCTGGTCGCCTCATGAAACTGGTCTGAGCAGTATGTTAGGAGTATTAGGACAATGGCTGGCATGTAGTATGTTTTAATAAGTAAATATCTAATAAATAAAATGAAGGTTAATGGACTTTATCTGTAAGATTAAAGATTGAAAAAAAATTATCTCCTTGACTAGTAGCAAAGTTAGCTTATTTCTATATATTTCTTTTTACTTTTTTCTCTTAAGTTCTCTGCCCAAGCCCTTTCACTGTATCTTGAGTTGCCATTATTTTATCCATTTTTGGAACTCTTTGTATATTATTAATATAAACCCTTTTCCTGTCATTTCTGTCTTCTATAAATTATTCTATTTTATCTATTTTTAAATCATAACATTTTTGCATTAGAGCAAAATTTTATAATTTAATAATTATAATTTTTATAATACCATAAGAATAATCTTACTTACTGCCCCATATGCCAATAAACAGACTCTTAATAAGAATTTGATACATGGAAAATATTCCATTTAGTCTCTGATTTATTGTATCTCAGCCCTAACTTTATATATTAGGAACCCAGGAGTATAGGGGCTTTCAAAATACCAGCACTTGTGTTCCACTCACAGATATTTGGGCTTAACTGATGACTAGTTGAGCCCAGTCATCAGTTTGTATTAAGAGCCTACATTTTATTCTAGCATACAGTCAAGGATAAGAACCATTGGGTGTTCTCTCTCTCTCTCATAATTTTTTAATTTTATTTATAAAAAGGAAACATTGACAAAACTATAGGATAAGAGGGGTACAGTTCCACACAATTCCCACCACCAGAACTCTGTATCCCATGCCCTCCCCTGATAGCTTTCAAACTATTCTTTAACCCTCTTGAAGTATGGACCCAAGATCATTGTGAGATGCAGAAGGTCAAAGGTCTGGCTTCTATAATTGCTTCCCCGCTGAACATGGGCATTGACAGGTCGATCATACTCCCAGCCTGCCTCTCTCTTTCCCTAGTGGGGCAGGGCTCTGGGGAAACAGAGTTCCAGGACATATTGGTGGGGTTGTCTGTCCAGGGAAGTCTGGCTGGAATCATGCTAGCATCTGGAACCTGGTGGCTGAAAAAAGAGTTAACATACAAAGCCAGGGAGTTGGTTACTGGTTCGAGCCACCTGCAAGGGAGTCGATTCACAAGTGGTGAAGCAGGTCTGCAGGCGTCTTTCTCTCCCCCTCCTCTCCTCTCTATTTCTCTCTGTTCTATCCAACAGTGACGACATCAACAACAACAGCAGTAATAACTACAACAATAAAAAAAGAGGGGCAGCAAAAGGGAAAATAAATAAATACAAAAAAATAAATAAATAATACAAAGCCAAAAAAATTGACCAATCATGAACCTAAAGACTGGAATAGTGCAGATGAAGTGTTGGGGGGGGGGGGTCCTCCATTTTATAGATAGCTAGTAGGCATATTTTAGTTATATTCCAAAGGGCCTGTGGCTATACTAGTTTCCTTTCATAGTATTCTCTAATTCCATTCCAGATGGCTCACTTCCTTTAACAAAGTCCCAAAACCTAGATATAGACCAGGTCCCATGAGATAGAGCATATGTTCACATCTATCCATAAATTAGGGCAAAATATATACCTGAAAGCAAAAGTACACAATAGTCTGCAGTGAGTCAGTATAAAGTTCCTAATGAAATAGTGTCTACTTAGACTTAGATACTCTCCTTAGCTACTTCCTATTATTACAGTTCTCTCACTCCAAAGCTAATCTCTCATAAATCTTGAGGGAGTTTATTAAACAGAAGTATCACTAGTGATCGCTACCGCCATCTGTTGGTGGGGAGCAAACTGACACCCTACTTTTTTTTTGTATGTTTTGGCATTTCAAGGTTATTAAGAGATGTGCCTTGTTAGTGTAAATGATATCTCATAACTGCCAGTTCTTGAAGTTAGTATCAATTTTATATTTATCTTCTAGTTAAGTATGTTCTGCAGTGATAAATAACAGATTTTTTTTTGTCTGAGAACCTAGTGACCCTAGTCTAATGAGTCAGTGATATTTAATGTAATGTTGAATAGGTACTGACAGATTTTAGAAATACTTTCAGCAGTAGCTGTTGAAAAACAAAACAAAAGCATGTTTTGTGATTCAGTGCTAACCAGTCTCACCAAAAATTACACTATTGTCTCTTCCCACCCAGTCCCCTTGCATCCCTCTGTATATTCATTGAGATTTTCCTCTACTTGGATATTTTAAGGCATCTCCTTCTTTCCTATGGAATTGTGCATAGAGAACCATCAAGGGAAATAACAGGAAAGGCAATGAACAGAGAAACAGACTTTGAGAAAAAGCAATGTTGGCAGAAAATGGAAGTGTCTGGGAGGGAAAAAAAAATAATAAGATAAAACTGGCAGAATTACAGGCTGCTGCATGGATGAGTAATTAGATAGTGAGTCTATCTTCTGAAGAAAAGATATTTTCCCCCTCTTTTCCATAGAGAGGCCAAAAGGAGTCAAAGACAGTGAAAGCGTGAAATTGTTAGTCTGGCAAAAAAATTATTTTTGATGCATTGGATTTAATATAAAAGGCAGCATTCACAGGTTGTGAGCTATTCTTATAGCTGGAAATAAGGGATAAGTCTTTCTGAGAGAGAGAGTTTTAAACCCAGAACATCCTTGCAAACTGGGACATTTGTACTCATAGTGGAAGTTCACATTGGGTCTTTTTGTGTCTTTCCTAGATGTAGACTAGGTTCCAGAAGAGTTTCCTAGAAACCTGTTTCTCAGCCTCAAAACTGTTGACAATTAGGCCCAGCTAATAGTTTGTGCCAACTCACTGTCCTATACACCATAGGACACAGAGCAGCATCTCTGGTCTGTCTGCCCACCGGATGCCAGTAACATCACCTCTCCTGAACAATCAGAAATGTCTCTAGACATTTTCAAGTGGCAAAATTGTGTCCAGTTTAGAGCCACTGATTCAGAAACTGCTTTAGGCCCTGGTTTGGAGAAGTGAGATGTCATTCCTTTGAAAACAGTTTGTTTGATTCCTATATCTAAATTAAGGCTCTTATGTTTTTTAATGAAACAAATATTTTTTTCTTCTCTTGGAACAATATCCATTTCCCCGTAACATCAGTGGCAATTTATAACAGCATGCTTCTCCCTTTCAGCACCAGTATCTTTCCTCCCATTAGACTCTGAGAGCTTCAACTAATGGATTGTGTTCACTTTGTACACGAACCACCTACAGCAGTGTGATTGGCACTTAATAAATGTTTGTCAGATGAGATAATGTAATTTTAAGATATTTAAGAACCTGATGCACAAAGCCTGACTTGGTGCAAAGGGGTTTTTCCTCCCAGGATTATTTCAATCTATGTGACAAAGCCAGGGATCAGGGACATATTGAGACTGCTGAAGGGTACAAGAAGAGAAATCTAAAAATTAGATTATTTGGATAGGACTCCCAGGGGTTTCTGGCAAGGTACTGTTGAGTGGCAGTTTCATTCTGGAAACAACAGCTCTGATATGTCACAGTAAACCCAAGCCAGCCTATTGCTCCTGCTTTTTGAACTCCATCCACCATTGATCTACAGAAGAAACAAGTTTTTTGAGTTGTAAGGCTTCATTAATTCTCCCAGAGGGAATGTCCCAGGACCAGGTAAGACATGCCTATTGGAAAATAAACCTCCCCTCCAGATAACACAGGAAGCTTTTCTATGTTTCTCCCCGCCCCCTCTCTCTCCTCTCTCTTCTTTCTCTCTCTTTCTCTCTCTCTCTCTCTCTCTCTCTCTCTCTCTCATTTAGTGGAATTAAGATGCATATATTTTAGAATGAAAAATGACTGGCATTCTTCCCACTGAAAACAGAAAGTAATTTAATTTGTTAGTGGTTTATTTTATTTGACAGTCTTTGTACATACACGATGTGGTTTGTTACACTGAATTACCCTTTAATAATGGGTACATGTAATGCCAGCCTCTACCCCCTAGGTTCATTTGCTAATTGGATGAACAGCCATATTGTTTAAGCTTTTCATGACAATGTGGACAGAAGCTATTTAGAAATCTCCTAACCAGAAAAGCTTTTTGGGTTATTTGTTTGTTTTTTTTTAAATGAAGTTAATTGCTATCCAACAACCATTCTACTGCTCGCTTTTTCTGAGGAATGCTAACTTCTATTATCATGATTGAATTCCCTAGGGAAACACAAGAGAAGCTTGTGTTTCCCTGGGATATATCTCTGCTTCTTTTTTTTTTTCTTTTTAACAATTGGAAGTTAATGGTAGCAAATCTAATAAATGCTACTATAAGGGCTGGAGTCAGAATACTGCTGTTCAAAAGGCAACTCCCTTACTGAATAATGATCATGAACAAGACTTCTTACCTCCTATTCTATCTCTATAAAGAGGGAATAATATCACCACCTCCCTCTGAAGGGCACTGTGGTGGTTCAAGACATAGCATGATGTGTTTAGCACCATCAAGGCTCACAGTACTCCACAAGTATGTCTTTGTTAGGTTCTTAGTATCAGACCCAGAGCTATGCTTTCTCAACAACACTGCTGAGAGAATCACAGCTCTATCATAAAAGGGAGTCCTGACATGAAGAAAGAGCAAGTCACCAATCCAAGACCATGTAGCTGGTAGATAGTCTAACCAGGGTTCAAACCATGGCCTGTGTGACTCCAGAATTGCTTACTCTGCACTACAATAGAAGATGCATTCTCAATGGGTGGATGGTTTTCACTTACAACTTGAGCCAGTTGCCTGTAATATGATAGGACTTAACTCACAGTATGGACTCAGGATCATTAGGGGGTGCAAACGGTGTACGGTCTGGCTTCTATAATTACTTCTCCACTGGACAGGGGTGTTGGCAGGTCAGTCCTACTCCCAGCCTGTTTCTATCTTTCCCCAGTGGGGCAGGGCTCTGGAGAGGTGGGGCTCCAGGACACATTGGTGAGGTTGTCTGCCCAGGGAAGTCAGGTTGGCATCATGGTCCATGAACTATTTATACCTTAGATAGTAAGCCCTCATAAGATTCAGGATAGGTGAACATATGTAATTTTAAAAGAGGAGAAGGAGATGCTAGGCCATGAGGGTCTCCCAAGAAGACTTGATTTTAGAAAAGAAAGTATGTGGAAATTAGAGATGAGGAAATGTAATTCTTAAATACCATTTCACATGGTTCTTGTGGAGAAAAGTCATCACACACTCTTGTTTCAAGATTGTATTGTGTGGCTTTGGAATAGGAATACTGACAGTACCACTCAGTGGTTTTCTCTTTTTTTTTTTTTCCCTCTTTTTTTATTGGAGGGATTGGTGTTTTAGAGTAAATACAGTTGTGGATATATGTGTAATATTTCTCAGTTTTCTGCAAAACACTCTCAGCCCTAACCTAAGTCTTCCGCCAACATCATGCACCAGAACCTGAAAGTTCCCTCCCCCCAGAGTACTTTTCTTTAGTGTAATACATCAAACCCCAGTACAAGTTCTGCTTTGTGTTTCCTCTTCCTGTTCTTATTTCTCAATTTCTGTCTATGAGTGGGTCATCCCATATTCATCCTTCTCTTCCTGATGTATCTCACTTAATACAATTCCTTCAAGCTCCTCCAAGATGAAGTAAAGCAGGTGAACTCATAATTCTTAATAGCTGAGTAGTATTCCATTATGTCTATATACCACAACTTTTTTTAAATCACTCATCACTTGTTGAACATCTAGGTTGGTTCCAAGTTTTGGCTATTACAAATTGTGCTGCTATGAACATAGGTTTATATAGATCTCATTTTTAAGAGCACTTACTTCCTATTCTTTGAAAGTGAAGTCTGGGACTAGAGACTTGTCATGTGAACAATCTAAATTCAAACCCCACACCAATGGGAGTAAGTACCACATGGGATTCCAGGGGAAAGCTTTGGTACTGTGGTATCTTTCCCTCTGAGGTGATGGCAAACAAAACTTGAAGACTAGACTCTGTGGCTCCCAAGTCTGTCCCCTGCTTTGCCATCTAGTACTTCTAGATGGGAAAGTATAGTTACTCCAGATTCTCCATGGATCAGCAACCCAGATCCACAAGCACCAGGGTCAGTGATGAACACCTGGTACTGAGAATAAGGCAGACAGTTCTCATCTGTATCTTTTCTAGATCAACCAGCTCTGGTTTGAGATTTCCAAAAGGACTGGATCTAAAGAGGAAAGGGTAAGAGTGTGCCTATTGTTTTCCCCACCCCAAGCTAAAGAGACTCTGTAGTGACTGCCTAGCATGGAGTAAATGCTTAGTACATGCCATCTGAAGGTTTAATCTGGGGCCGGTGTGTGGGTGGTCACAACAATCCTAACAGCACTTCCTAATAATTGATGATAATGAATCCAGCTAAGCCCAGGACCTTAATAAATCCTGTCTCAACATAATTTCCATTATTGGGAGAAGGAGGTAAGAACATCAGGTGATGGAGGCAAGCCTGGATTTAAATTGTTAGCAATATTATGTTGAGGGTTTTTAACAACAGTGGGGCCCCCAGGTGGTGGCACACCTGGTTGAGCACACGCATTATAGTATTCAAGAACCCCAGTTCAAGTCCCCGGCCCCCACCTGCAGGGAGAAGCTTCACAGGTTGTTAAGCAGTGCTGCAGGTGTCTGTCTCTCTGTCTCACTCCCTGTCTCCTCTTCCTTCCCAATGTCTCTTGTTAAATAAAACAGATATTGAACCAAAGTGACCAAAGAAAATCTCTCCACCTCCTCCTCTTCCTGCAAATGGACATCTCCCTCCCTTCTTTCTCCATTCCCTTTCTTTTCTTGAGCTTCCTGCCTGGTCATTATTTCTCTCTCTGAGTCTCGCTTTGAATCTGTCAGCTCACAGGATTGCTGGAGGGGTCACCATGGCAGACAGGGCTGCTGTATTTTCTCTGTGAAGAGTCTGTATACAGAGCCCCTTGTGTCCTCACCTCCAGCCACTCCCTGCTGTGTGTCTTCACAGATGTAGTTTAAGTGGGAGGTGAGGATGCCTCACGGAATCTGCTCCCCTTTCAGCATGTGTCTCTGCAAGCTGTGACCTGCCAGCACTGCTTAGGTGCTGTGGAACATTGTGAAGAATCCCCAAATAAGCCAGTTGACAGCAGCACTCATTTTGTTGGTAAATAGGCTCTGGGAAATAGCATGAACTTGAGCGTCCCAAAACAAGAAGCTGGAAAGATAGCAGGAAGCTATGGGAAGAAAGGCTGAAAGGAGGGTGATACCCACCAAGTAGGGTGTGTGCCTTGCCATGTGTGTGGACCAGGTTTGAGCCTCAGCATGGGAGAGTGTCACAGCAACAGCAGAAGATCTTATTCTGTATGTCTCTCCCTCTCTGTGTCTGTCTGAATTGAAAAATCAGGCAGGGAGCAGTGAAGCCACTTATATACACCACTACTAACAATAACAAGGGGGTGGGAAGGGAAGGGGGAATGGACAAGGGAAAGTCAGCAAGGAGAATCAGTGCCACGCAGTGACCTGAGTATTCTCACCTTCACAAAGATACCAGTGATCCAGCCCTGAGTACTAATTAATCTCTCCTTCCACTCTCCTTTAAAAAAAAAAGAAAAAGAAAAAAGAAAGGAAAGAAATATTATTGAGTCCGGGTGGTGACACAGCTGGTTGAGTGCACATGTTACAATGCACCCAGGTTTGAGCTCCCAGTCCCCACCTGCAGGGGGAAAGCTTTTGGAGTGGTGAAGCAGTGCTGCAGGTGTTTCATGTGCAGGTGTTTTATTAAAGATAATAAAAGAAATATTTGTTTATTATTGAATAGACAGGGATCATTTGGGAGGGAAGGGGGAAGTATAAAGGGAGAAACTAAGAAAGACCCCTCCTGAAGCTTCCCCTGCAGGTGGGGAACAGGGGCTTGAATCTGAGTCCTTGCACATGTGCTCAACTGAGTATACCACCACCCACTCCCTCTTTTTTATTTACTTTTTAACTCATCGCTCTCGTCACAAAAGGTCCTTGCCTATTCTCCTCTCAAAACATCAACGTTAGGACCTTCACCCTGTTGTTCCCTCTTCCTGGGGTGCTCCCCCTGGAGCCACACGACGCTTCTTCATTCAGGTCTCACATCACTTTGCATGACCAGCCCTCTCCAAATCCAGACCCTCCATTCCCAGCTCCCATACTTGACCCAGGCTTTCTTGATACACATTTGCACACAGACATTTACACCCCACAAAAGCAGGACTCATAGAATTGTCCCAGCCTCTAGAACCCACCTGTTAAAGAGGGGGGGTCTATGGATGCATATAATGGTACGGAGGGGACTCAGGAATGGCCAGCACAGGAAGTGCGTCAGTGAAGCACATGCCCACAGGTGTGCTTTGTCCTCTCTCCTGTGGCCTTTTGCACAGGCTGGTCCCCCTCATCTCCTCTCTTTCTGCCCACTCTGCCTCATTTCAGCCTGTAGGATTCCCACAAGCCCTAGCAATCCTGCCTGACTAAGAAGGCTTCTTCTCTCCATGGGCTCCCTCAACTTCCCCAGGAGATACAGGGCTAGTTGGGCCTTCCTTGCTGGGCAGCACCTGCAGTTAAAGCATGGGTGGCCCAGACTCATGTATCTCTACACACCTCACCCACCCACCCCCCACCACAGCCATGTGCTCTTTGGGGACCCAGAAAGCAGAGCAACTAAAGCTTAGACTCTAGAGTTAAAAGGCACTCTGGGGTGCTGGCTGGGTGACTTTAGACAAATTGCTTACTCTTCCTGGTTCTTGGCTCTAGTGCACAAGAGGGGGCATTAGAACCACCGAGCTCACTGTTGGGGTATGGCTGACAGCTCACTTGGTGAATGGCCTAGAGGTCTGAAGCACCCTAAGCAACCAGCTGAATGCATGGTTGGCAAGAGTGTGCTGGTTGAGGTGGGTAGGTATGAATGAAGTGAGAGTAGGGAGCCCAGTGACTCTCACAGTTCTTTGTGTCCCTCTGATGTAACGAGCAAACTACCTCAGCACACTTCACAGCAGCCAGACTCTCAGGATGCCCTCTTGTACCCAAGACATTATCTGACAGAGTTTTTTATTTGTTTGGTTGGTTGGTTTTCTGTTGTTGTTGTTTGTTGGTTTTTTACCAGAGCAATGTTCAGCTCTGCCTACAGTGTTGTGGGGGATTGAACCTGGGACTTTGGAGCCTCAGGCATGAGAGTCTGTTTGCATAACCATTATGCTTTCTACCCTCCACCCCTGACTGGTGTTCTGATCACTCCACACTGCTGCAGAGGGGAAGCTTCATGAGCAGTGGAGTTATGGTTCAGGTGTCTCTCCTCCCCGTCTCTCTCCCCCTCTGTCAAAAAGAAAGCAAATTGCCCTGGGAACCGTGAAACTGTACAGGCATTGGTGGGAGGAAAAAAACAGTTTAAAAGACCCACGTGGGAGTTGGGCTGTAGCACAGCGGGTTAAGCGCAGGTGGCGCAAAGCACAGGGACCGGCATAAGGATCCCGGTTCAAACCCCGGCTCCCCACCTGCAGGGGAGTCGCTTCACAGGCGGTGAAGCAGGTCTGCAGGTGTCTATCTTTCTCTCCTCCTTTCTGTCTTACCCTCCTCTCTCCATTTCTCTCTGTCCTATCTAACAACGACGACAACAACAATAATAACTACAACAATAAAACAACAAGGGCAACAAAAGGGAATAAATAAATAAAAATTAAAATTAAAAAAAAAAGACCCACCTGATACCAGTACATCTTGCCCCAAATACCAGTAAGGATGAGTCCTCGCTTATTAACAAATTTGTTTATCAGCCGAGTTTCAGGAATGGAACACAAAATGGAAGACTACTTGTATATGGCCAGAGCAGAGAAAACTCAGTCCCAGCAGGGTTGGCTAATCTGCCACCCTAATCACCTCGACCTGCCAGCCCTCCTTCTGCCTTCTGACAAGGGCTGTCACTGAGCAGTGGACAAGCCTCATCATGGGCACAGGGATGGCAAAGAGCAAAACCATGAATGACACCCAGCCCCTTGCATTCTCTGGGCACAGCCTTCGAGGCCCCATCCCCAGCTGCCTCCATGCAGCCTTCCCCATTAAGTGGTACATCATGGAAAATGTCAGCCTGAATTAGCAGGCAGGCCTGTCAAATTAAGCCAAGGCTCTGGGCTGGCAGTTCCCGCTTTGTAACGTCCCTTGATCCTGGCTGTCACACTCCCGTCCCTGTCACCACAGCCACGGGAAACCTCTACAGATGCTGTGCAGTAATGAAGGCAACCAGGGAAGAGGAGCTCCAGGAAGTCCTCCCAGATTCCATTTCTTCTGTGGCCCCAGGGAGCCTCCTTTGAACTCATTACCTGGTTGGGGATAGAAGGGAGGACAGAGGAAGCTGATATCTCTCAAAGGCTCTCAAAGGGTAGGGAGCTCCTTTATGACAAAATATGAAAGCAGGGCATGTTTCTAAGAGCATGCAGAATAGACACCCTATTCAGATTTTATGAATACTGCCAACACCTGAGATTTCTAGATGCATTTGAACCAGACAACACTATGACTGCCTCCACAACCATTACTATCAAGAATAGTATAGCTTCCATAAATCCTGGCAGTTTCCTTGCATCACTAGTAAGATGCAAGGGGGGAAAAAAGTCCCTGGTTGATACTGGGTTGTTAGAAAAGTCATGGCATATTTTCTAGTTTTTCTTTCTCTTCTTTTTTTTTTTCCCCCTTCAGGGCTATCACTGAGGCTTGATGCCTGCACTACAAATCTACTGTTCCTGGTGGTCATTTTCTACATTTTTTATTGGATAGGACAGAGAAAAATTGAGAGGAGAGGGAAAGAGAAAGACACCTGCAGACCTGCTTCACCCTTGTGAAGCAAACCCCCTGTAGGTAGGGAGCCAGGGGCTCGAACTGGAATCCTTGCTTGGGTCCTTGCACTTCATACTATGTGCGTTTAATCCAGTGTGCCATCACCTGGCCCCATTTTCTATATTTTTCTATGTAAAACTGCATCACAGCTTTTCCAGCAAACCAGTGTGACAGGATATAGTGGGAAGAGCATTAGTTGTGCAGCCCCATCAGCACTGAGATCAAATTCTGGCTCTGCCTCCATGACTGAAGAACCGTGGGCCTATGACTTAGCCTCTCTGAGCTTGAATAGATTTCTCTTTGCTATAGTGCTGTGTACTATTAGTACCTATTTCTCAGAGGTGCTGTGTAGCCTTAGGTGATATATGGAGAGTGACTGACACTGAGTCAATCATTAGATACTTAAAAGTCCCTTAGGGCAAAGTCACAATTTTTTTAATTCATTAGTCCTTAATTATCTGTGGCTTTAATTAGTGTCCTTTGCCTATTGCCTTTCTTTATTTTCTTCTCTTTTTCCTCCTCCTTCTCTTTCTTTTCCTCTCCTTCCTATCCTCCTCCTCCTTCTTACCTCTGGCTTATGGTTTATGGTGGACCAGGAGATTGAACTTAAGACTTCAGAGCCTCAAGCATGAAAGTCTGCTGCATCACCATTATGCTGCTTCCTCCATTTATATTACCTTCCTTTTCAAGGTTCTACCTCCTTATTTAGCTAATCTGTTCTCCAGTGCACATCCTGAATGCCCTAGTAAAACTTTGAACCTGATTGCACAGTCATTACAAATCTTCTGATTTCTTCCCATTGCTTTCAGGGTAATGACAAGTCTTTCTTGGGGTTGCTTTTTAAGCTACCCTGACACTTCTCCCTTCATAGTTCCTATCATGCCCTCTGTCTCAAATACAAATGGCTACCGCATTCTTGCCCTATTTTACTCTAGATCACAGGACTTTTGTATATTTTGAACATGTTGTTGCTATTGCCAGTGCTTTACCACTCTTGGGCTAATGTTTTCACATAAAAAAGAGAGAGAGAGCCCAAGAGGTGGTACAGTAGATAAAATATTAGACATATTAGACCATGCAGCATGAGATCCTAACTAAAGAACAGGAAAGTTATCGGGGGAGGGGATAAGATACGGAGTTCTGGTGGTGGGAATTGTGTGAAGTTATACACCTCTTATCCTATGGTTTTGTCAATGTTCCCTTTTTATAAATAAATTAAAATTAAAAAATTTTTTAAATGGGGAAAATGGCCCCCATTTGGATTTGTAGTGGAAGCATTGAGCCCCAGTGATAACCTTGGAGGCAAAAAAAAAAAAATTAAGGACATGATATAGAGATATATCCATGGATTTGATCTCTAGCATCACAAAACACACACACACACACACACACACACACACACACATACCTACCTCACACTTACCAGAAAGAACAGGCTGAGTCTCATCTGTAGTACAGAAAAATTTACTTGTCATCATTCATTCAACAAGTACTGAGTATCTTTTATATTTATAAAAAATGTGACAATATAATATTTGTCTTTACCTTATAGTAAGGTAACTATATGTTTGCTCAAATAGGGATAGTTTTGAGTGACAAAGTGGACACTAACTAGCTGGTACGTTAAGACAACAAGAAGAAAGCACGACTTTTCCAAGTATAGAGTCCCCTCTATATTTGTAATTGAATTTGATCTATTTAAAGCTTGACTTATAAGAGATGGCTTAGCCAGTCAGTCACATACATTGAGTGTGTAGGATCCTACAGTCACTCACCAACACCACCAAAAAAAAAAAAAAAACTCTTAGCATCGTAAATGGCAGAGCAGTGCTCTTATACCCCCCACACACACACTTGCATATGATAATATAATAAACCAACAAAATTAAATTTGGGGTGATTCTAAGCTTTCCCAAAAAGATGAGGCAGGATGATGTCTAGACTCTCAAAGCCTTGAAGGATACATTTTCATTAAAGCTAAACTAGGTATTTCTAAAATTTATGCCAATTCTCTTATAAAAGGGATTTTTTATTTTAAAACCAAGATAGGAGAGTAAAGGGGGGAAATTGAGAATAATGATTGGAAACCCCAGGTTCAATCCCCTGCACCTCCATAAGCCAGAGCTGAACAGTGCTCTGTGGAAAGAAAAAAAAAAAAAAGGAAGAGAAGGAGGAGTAGAAATAAGAATAAATGAAGGACGGATCTGCAGCATAGCTCTGAAAGCTAATGACCTCACCATGGATTCCAAGTTCCCTGAGATAAGGCCACCTGGGGGGGAGGGGAAGCTGGAATCTATAAAGGGTGAAATTTCCCATCAAGGTTAAGTGTTGATGACATTTGACATCTTTTGAGAAGGGTAGAAATAAAATAAGCCAAAGGGAACAGTAGTAATTTGTGATGTATCAGTCTCCTCTAACTCCAGGCTTCCTTTATTATTTATTTTTATTGGATAAAGACAGAAATTGAGACAGAAGGGGGAGATATATAAATATAGATATATAGATATACACATTAATATATGTATATATATGTGTGTGTGTGTGTATATATATATGGAGAGAGAGAGAGAGAGAGATCTGCAGTACAGCTTCACCCCTCATGAAGCTGTCTCCATAAAGTAGGGACAGAGGCCCTCATACATTATAGCATGTACATTCAGTGAGATAAACCACCACCAAGCCCCACTCTAAACTTCTTTAATGTGGTTTTGGTTTTGTGTGTGACAATAAAGAACATCAACATACATGTTCTTAGTGAAGAGCTTTAGTTCTGAAGTGATCTGTTTCTCTTGTCTCCCAGGTGCCTGTCCTCAGACCCATGGACCTGATGGTGGAGGCCACCCCTCGAAGAGTATTTTCCAACGCACATACTTATCACATCAACTCCATCTCTGTCAACAGCGACTATGAAACCTACATGTCAGCTGATGACCTGAGGATTAACCTATGGAACTTTGAAATAACCAATCAAAGTTTTAGTATCCTTTTCCTTGTGGTCACTACCAGTTGGCCTGAGTCAGTATTCAGGTATGAGCAGGCTTGTGGGATATGGAATAGGAGTGAATAATCACAACTACCATGCCTAACACTTGTAGGGGGGGGGGGCTTTTTCCTTGTAAATTACACTGGCAAATATGATACTCTTTGATGACAGCAACGTTGAAAAAGAATTGAATTATAAGAAGTGGGCTAGGACTGGCTTTGGATTGGAATTCTGAATCAGTTCTTTCATACAGAGACCTTTCTCTATCAGGAATTAAAACAAAATGTAACCTTATCAGCTGTATGACAAGACACTAGTATTCAGTCATGTTCCTTCCTCTTGTTGAAGAATTCTTAAGTCCCCACCATAACAAATGTGGACCCATGAGGTGGTTTTCATTGTTTCATAATGATGAAAATAATAATGGCTTCCATTTATTGGTTTTTAAGTATACAGTGAGAACTTTATTCATAGACTCTCATTTTAATTGTACAGCTCGGTGAATTTTCCCAGGCAGAACATATCTATCCAACCACCAGAACAACAAACTTTCCATCAAACAAGTGAGACTATTAATGATCCCCAAGTTCCTGTTATGTCCAGTCTTTACCCATTAAGGGCATAGAATTAATATAACAATGTCATAGTGTATGATTTTATGGTTAGCTAAAATCCAGTGAAGTGGAGAAATCTACTGGATGAATTTCTGAGTCAGTTTTCTAACCTTTCCTATACTGAGTTTCTATTTAATAACAAGTGGCCACTTACTGAGTGCCTATCATATAGCCCATCCCACCATAAACTTGATTTTTCATTGAAATCACAGCCCTAGTTCATGGTTTCACCACTCACAAATCTAGGTTACTGGCCTCGGAGTCATCACCAACCTAATCTAGAAGTCCTGCCTTACTTCCTCTAAAATATATTTCAAATCAATTTATTTCTCTCCAACACCAACACATAAGTGTTCTGTCACTTGTGTGGTTATAATAATATTCACAATGAATGCTCCCATTGTAATCTCAGTCATTTAGTCACTTCTATAAGGCAGGCTTACAAGAGAAATGTAGAATAGTATGCATGTGCATAAGGAAAAAAAAAAAGACCAGGGCCAGCAGGTGACTTACCTGGTAGAGTATACACATTACCATTCACAAGGACAGGGCTTGAGCCCTGGGTCACCAGGTGGGAGTGTCTGTAGTGAGGAAGCTCACAAGCTGTAAAACAGTGCTGTAGTGTCTCTCCTCCTTCTGTCTTTGTCCACCCTCTCTATCTCTGTCCCTCACCCTTTGTTTAGAGAGGGGGTAAAATGATCACCAGGTATGGTGGAGTCGTATAGGTACTGAGCCTAGCAATGATTCTGGTGACAAAAATAAGAAGGAGACCTGGTTTTGTAGACGGCTAACTAGTGTCCAGCACAACAGTGCTCAGTAGTCCCCCAAGGCTTTTCAGGGAACATAATTTTAAGCAGGTAGTGGCAATTATGCAGACACTAAGAACTGTCCATCAAGAAAGTAGTTGGCATTTTTTGTTGGCCACAGAGCCAACTCCACATACTGCATGAGCCTGGGAGAACCTGCCTACAGATTTTGCCTGGAATTGCAGCTGCTGATAGAAAGAGTGTGGGCGGTGGTTCCTTTTCTCCCTTTGCATCTATTCCAAGAACCAGAAATCTGCTCAGGCTCAGCTGCTGTCATTTGGGCGTCTGCTGTCCCCAGATGAGGTGACATGTTTTCTGAATCTTGCCTCTGGGCCTTCAAGAGGGAGAGAAGTTTCTTTAGGTGCCTTGGGAGACAGATGCCTTGGGAAGAATGCAAAGGGGAAATATTAATAGCACAATTTAGGTTATATTCTGCAGATGCGTGACAGCCTGCCAGATGCTGGCATACAAATGAGACTCTGCCATTCACCCTTACAGCAGCCATATGTAAAATAATCATTGTCATCATGAGAATGATGATAACTGATATCTATATAGGCCTTTTCAACCAGACCGCCCTGAGCACTGAGTAGACTGTACAAACTTAACGTCCCTTTCCCTGTCATCAATGCAGTGCAGATGCCCCTAGGTAGGAAGCGGCCACCTTTCAGTACAGCCTCAGAAATGCACCAGCCATCAGGCAGGTCCTATTAATGTATATACTGTTGAGCACAATATCTGGAATTCCTCCTACCCTCTCAGGAGGCTGAAGAAATATTTCTGAGGAAAGAATCCTACGGGGACCCCAATGTACCACTGAGATGATAGGAAAGGTGCTTCTAAGTACTGTGTAGGCATTTTTATTTTCAAAATTATGTACATGTGATAGTGAGCACTGGAAAATACAATCAAGCCTATGATGTCACAAATACTGAAAAAAATCTATTTAAATTCCAAAGCACATATATGTGAGGAAAAGGCACTAAATAGTGGTGCTATGATACGGTTAAATCACAACTTCTAGGAGCTGTCATTTGGTGTCAAGAATTAGTAGGCCCAGAATTTTAGCTAGTTCAGTCAGGAACCTATTAAATAGGCCATATCAAGAGAAAGAAAGTAAAGCTATATCCCTTAGCAGCTGTATCCACAGCACTATGGTATTCCAGGACCTGCACTAAACTATAGATACAGAAGTGAAAAGAAACAGATTTTCTGTTTTCAGAATGGCATATATCAAATAATTACCCTAATAAGTGTGTAATTACAAAACAAAACAAGTCTTGTAAATAAAAAATTAGTATTTGTGAATACAAGTTTTAAAGCTTTATTCAGTTGATGTCTGAAAGAAGCAGAGGATAAACTAACTTGACAGAGTCATAGAGACATAGAGATTGGTTCAGCATTTACAAAAGTCCTGAGGCAGGAGAAATTATGATATGTTAAAGGAATTCTAAATTCACTATGACAAGAGTCCAATAAGTAAGGCAGAGAATGGCATAAACAAGGCTGTAAAAATTAGCAGAAGCCATGCCTTGCTCAAGTTCAGTCTCTCGGCATAAGGCAAAGGATTTCTCTGGGAGAAGCCAACTGGTCTCCAGAGATACTTCATCTCTGACCTTGGTCTCAGAAACACTGTGAATTGATCTTATTTGTCAGTTGAGCAGATGCCCTTCTATACTTGATTCCATAATCAGTGGACCATATAACCCCAATGGCTACATAAAACTTCCAGCTCCTACAATTCTTCAGTACCATGGACAGTGATCTTCCTTACAATCTAGTGGAATTCTGATGAGCATGTCTGGGGAGGAAACTGGAGTCTAGTACAGCTTGTTGCTACTGTAGCCTTCATCTGACCAAGAAATGTCATGTACTTATAACTCACAGATTCATATTTAATGTAAAAAGCAGAGTAACTTTTCTTTTTTTTTTTTTTTCCTCCTCCAGGGTTATTGCTGGGCTCGGTGCCTGCACCATGAATCCACCGCTCCTGGAGGCCATTTTTTCCCCCTTTTGTTGCCCTTGTTGTAACTTCGTTGTGGTTATTATTATTGCCCTTGTTGACGCAATTAGTTGTTGGATAGGACAGAGAGAAATGGAGAGAGGAGGGGAAGACAGAGAAGGGGAGAGAAAGATAGACACCGGCAGACCTGCTTCACCGCCTGTGAAGCGACTCCCCTGCAGGTGGGGAGCCGGGGGCTCAAACCGGGATCCTTATGCCGTCCCTGCGCTTTGCGCCACATGCGCTTAACCCACTACGCCACCGCCCGACCCCCTACAGAGTAACTTTTCAGTGACAGACTCAGCATACTGACCTGTGTATACCAGGACTGCCCCCCCCCCATACTAAATGCAGTTCATAAAAATTTCCATGTTAAAAAAAAAAAAGTTTTCCAGGGCTGGCCCATTGCTTGGATGACTCTTCCCTTCAGTATCAGAGGTCAGGCCTAGAGATTTAGAAGACTGGGGATTTATTTTCCTACAGGGCAAGCCCTTTAAGCCTCATGTCAGGGATAGCACAAAAGTGCTATTATACCTCCTTCTTGTGGGACTGTCAGATTTTGTCAGAGCCATATAGCTCTGGGAAAACACTCTGTAGTCAGACTCACTAGATTTGAATCTAGTTTCATCTCTTAAAATCAGTGTGACCTTGACAAGTTACTGAACATCTGACTCTCACTTTCCCCACCTGTTATAAGGGGATAACAATACTTTATAAGGTCACTGTGAGAATTAAATGAGGTAACCATGTTAAGTACATTGCTAGGTGTCTAGCACAGAGCAAAGACTAGTTCAGTGGTGACTTTTTTCCCCATCTTAGAAGCCTAATTTTAGTATATTTGTACAAATAATAGCAGTAGTAATAATAACATCTTAACTTAAATGGTAGATTTTGACTGAGCTTTCATATTACCTCATTCATTCATAATAAACATAGAAGTATATGGGAGAAGTGTTATGATCCCTAATGTACAATTAAGGAAACAGACTCAAAAAGACTGATGTGCCCAAAGAAATGTTGGAAGGAACTGCCAGCACTAGAAGCTAAGCTTCCAAATGCTCAGGTTGTTCATTTTCCCTTAGTTTTATACTACTTTCTCCACTTTGTAGAAGCTAATTAAGCTTATTTTTAATATCAAATAAAATTACTCTTAAAACACATGTTCAATAAAGTTAAAAATGTATTTAAATTAATCTTTATTTTAAGATAGGTTTGTTTTTAATTTTCAATGAAAAAATAAGATAAATATGTTGAGAAATGGCTTTCATATTTAAATAGACCAAAAAAATCACAACTAGTGTGGACTTCTGTAAAATAAGGTAGCATTTACTTGAGCCTAGTTGAATTGAAGAAGCCTGGCAGGCATATATATATAATTTATAACACAAGAGACTGAAATAACTGTCTTTTGCTAAAAAAAAAAAAAAAAATCCATATATATTATGATGCCTCAAAACTATATTAGCGTGAATAATTTCTAAATGTCAATTGGTCACGTCCTCCATCATGAAACATTTTTCCAGTGATGACTATTGTACCATTTCCCCAGCCCTTTTTCTAATCACCTTGTTGCTAGGGTCCCATTTTCTCCTTAAGAAAACCACAAGCCAGGGAGTCGGGCTGTAGCGCAGCGGGTTAAGCACAGGTGGCGCAAAGCACAAGGACCAGCATAAGGATCCCGGTTCGAACCCTGGCTCCCCACCTGCAGGGGAGTCGCTTCACAGGCGGTGAAGCAGGTCTGCAGGTGTCTATCTTTCTCTCCTCCTCTCTGTCTTCCCCTCCTCTCTCCATTTCTCTCTGTCCTAACCAACAATGACAACAACAATAATAACTACAACAATATAAAACAACAAGGGCAACAAAAGGGAATAAATAAATAAAACAAATATAAAAAAATTTAAAAAAAGAAAACCACAAGCCAAACAATTCTCACTATGTAACTTGGCATTTTAGCCTATCAATTAGCTGTGGGTTTTTGACATTTTAAGAAATTATGCCTAGAGAAGGCTGATAAGTCAAAGAAATGAATTAAAATAGAATCCACACTCACTGAGCACTTACTGTTTCCCCTGGAGATGCCAAAATGAATAAAATTCTATCCAATTGTGACCCTTAAAAATCTAGAGGATAAGTGTATCAGAATTCAAACAGAGAAGCAAAAACAGTAGGGTGTGTGTTGTGTTGTGTTGTGTTGTGTTGTGTTGTGACAGGG
>NW_026647826.1:0-40087 GCF_950295315.1 Erinaceus europaeus
TTAGTCGTGAGTTCACGACTACAGTTGACATCGTCACAGCTTTTCCCCAGAGCAGGTGCATTTTGTTCAAAACACATTTACCTAGGAAATAATTAATCTCTTTAAAAAACTTTTCTTTTTTAAATTCATTTTTGGACAGAGAGAGAGAAATTGAGACGGGAAAGGGAGATAAAGAGGAGACAGAGAGACACCTGCAGCCCTGCTTCACTGCTTGTGAAGCTTCCCCCTGCAGGTGGGGTCCAGGGGCTTGAACCTGGGTCCTTGCGCACTGTGATGTGAGCTCCCAGGCCGGGTGCGCCAACACCTGGCCCTCCCCATTTTTTTTTTTGGCTGCTTCTTTTTTCTTTTCTCTTTCTCTTCTCTTCCTTTCTTTCTTACCTCTTCTTACATGTTTATTTTTGTTTTGTTTGTTCCTGTCTCACCATTCTTGTCACTAAAGGTCTGACAACCTCTCTGGTTCTCCGACACTCTCACAAATAGTTGACTTTTTTTTTTCCTTCACACTTGTATCCTCAGCTGTGTCTGCTCTGCATGTGAGAGAAGCCGTTCTGTGGCTGTCCTTCTCCTCCTGACTTGCTTCACTAAGCATTGTCTCCTCCATCCACTTTGTCCAAGTGTCACAATAATATCATCTTCGTTTCTGTTTTAGTTTTCCCCTTCCACCACAATGGGCTGCATTCTCCAAGTCCACTCAAACCACCTGGCCTCCATTTTTTTTCATTTTTCATTGGGGGGGATCAATCGCACTAAATACAGTTGTTGGTACATGTGTAAAACGTCTCAGTTTTCTTTTTTTAATTTTTTTAAAAAATATTTTATTTTATTTATTTATTCCCTTTTGTTGCCCTTGTTGTTTTATTGTTGTAGTTATTATTGTCGTCGTTGTTGGATAGGACAGAGAGACATGGAGAGAGAGAGGGAAGACAGAGAGGGGAGAGAAAGATAGACACCTGCAGACCTGCTTCACCGCCTGTGAAGCAACTCCCCTGCAGGTGGGGAGCCGGGTTCAAACCTGGATCCTTATGCCGGTCCTTGTGCTTTGCGCCACCTGCGCTTAACCCGCTGCGCTACAGCCCGACTCCCTACTTCTCAGTTTTCTGTAAAACACTCTCCTGCCCAACTTCTGTCCTCCTCCACCATCGGCAACAGGACCTGAACGCCCTCGCACCTTCTCAATGAAAACCGGCATGTTGCACTTTCTGTATGTGTGTCCAGACCACCGCTAGACATGAACACATGAGGTGCGCCTGGAATGCAGCGGATGAGTGTGTCGCGGATGAGTGTGTCACGAGAGGTTGTACGTCGTCTCTGTTCACATTGAAACAAACTGGGCAATAATGCAGAGCTTTTAAAAAATATTTATTTATGTATGCATTTATTCACTTTTTTGTCCTTGTTTTTTGTTGTTGTAGTTATTGTTGTTGTTATTGATGTTGCCCTTGTTGGATAGGACAGAGAGAAATGGAGAGAGGAGGGGAAGACAGAGAGGAGGAGAGAAAGACAGACACCTGCAGACCTGCTTCACTTCCTGTGAAGCGACTCCCCTGCAGGTGGGGAGCTGGGGGCTCGAACTGGATCCTTAAGCCGGTCTGTGTGCTTGGCACAACATATGCTTAACCTGCTGCAGTAACGCCCAACTCCCAGCTTTTTGTTAGAAGCTGAATAAGCAGACTCCATAGAGTGAAATCATACTGACAAAGTGAATGTCTTATGACTGTATTAAAAAAAATAAGCCTTGAGGTCACTGACTATATATATGCTAAGTGTACTGTTTTTGTAATTAATTTATTTATTCCCATTTGTTGTCTGTTGTAGTTATTGTTGTTGATGTCATTGTTGTTGGATAGGACAGAGAGAAATGGAGAGAGGAGGGGAAGACAGAGAGGGGGAGAGAAAGACAGACACCTGCAGACCTGCTTCACCACCTGTGAAGCGACTCTCCTGCAGGTGGGGAGCCGGGGCTCGAACCGGGATCCTTATGCACCGGTCCTTGCGCTTCTCTCCACGTGCACTTAACCTAGTGCACTACTTCCCGACTCCCAAGCTAAGTGTACTGTTATGTTCCACTGGAAGTACATGGTAGTGTTTGTTATTTAGTAAGTGTCTACTAGCTTGATTTGATATTTAGAATTTCAAACACACCGCAGAAGTCACCAAACACTGTTTTGTTTTCTGAAAGGAAACTGTGGAGTGTTTACTGGTAGAGTCATCAATGCATAAGAATGATTTTGAAAGGCAAGTGCTGAAATAGTCCCTGGAAGTCAGGAGCTTGTAAGTGTGTGTTATTGATTTCCTGCCTTTAAACTCCAGAGGTCAAGAGCAGGACTATGATGTTAGGCCCTAGAACCATGCACATGGGGCAGAACTGACTGGTGCTGAAGACGTTATTCCTTCATTTCTAATTTGTGATTAATAGTGGGTTACAAGATTGTTAAGATGCCAGGGTCTAGTTTCACACCACACCCAACACCAAGGTTCTGTGTCCCCACACTCTTATCTCCCCAAGAGAATCACCAGAGTTCTCACAAAGTCTTAGAAACTGGTTGCTTGCTTCTTTTTAAAAATTTTTTAAAATTTATTTTCCCTTTTATTGCCCTTGTTGCTTTTTTTCATTGTTGTTGTAGTTCTTGTTGTTGTTGTTACTGATGTCATTGTTGTTAGATAGGACAGAGAGAAATGGAGAGAGGAGAGGAAGACAGAGAGGGGGAGAGAAAGACAGACACCTGCAGACCTGCTTCACCGCCTGTGAAGTGACTTCCCTGCAGGTGGGGAGCCGGGGGCTAGAACCGGGATCCTTCCGCTGGTCCTTGCGCTTTATGCCACGTGCACGTAACCCTCTGCGCTACTGCCCGACTCCCGTTTTTTTTTTTTAAGTTCATGTGTATCAGTTCTCTAAATTCCACCTGTGAGTGGAACCGTCCAATAGTTGTTTCTCATCTCTTTACTTTGCTAAGCAGCATCACCTCTAGTTCCATCCATTTTGTCCCAAAGGACACAGTACCAACTTTTTGATTGCAGAGTAGTCATCTGTGGAGTCTGTACTTTATAAATTTTAGCCCATTGTGTGATGATGGGCTTCTAGCCTGCTTCCACTCTTTGGCTGTTGTGAATAACGCAGCTGTAAACACAGGAGTGCCTGTGTCCCTTCTAATTAGTGTTTGGGTGTCACTGGCTAAATGCCTAAGAGTGGGATTTCTGGATCATAAGGTCATTCCATTTTCACTTGTTTAAGGACTCTCCATACAGTGAAGACATTTGACATGAATGTCTAAGGCCTTTCAAGGTAGGCACATGCCAAATCCAGGGGGCAGGGGTTCTGAGTGTCCTCAGGGCCCAAACTGATCAGGTCAGAGCAGTGGAGACAAGCAGGAGAAGGAGCCAGGTGATGGTCTTTGTTTTCATTCTCTGCTGTGTTCACCTTAGGACAGAGGTGCAGGGTAGGAGGTGGATAAGGGGATTCGCACAGTTACACTTCTATTCCCGAAACATGACCCAGGAAATTGGAGGAAGGGACATGTTGGTGAGACGGTGGGATGGGAAATGGGACCAGGCTTTGTTGGTCTGCTTCTAGTTCTGCTCTGGGATCCCTTCTGTTACATTACTTGACATGTGGTCTATTTACATGGTCATTCTGTTGCATTGGTTTGGTCTCACTCCCCCCCCCCCCCCACCTCTGGGAGATTCGGTTTAGCCCTTGCTAGTTTCACGCTTCTTCCTTCTCCCCACACCCTATCCTACATACTTCGTGGGTTCCTGTCTCTGCCGCAGGAGGAGAAAGATGGAGGACAGAATTGTGTGGTGATTAGATTAGATTAGTTTTTTGAATTGTTGGCTCGTGAATAAAGAAACACAGTTTCTCTGCTCAGCCTTGTGCCCCTGGTCATCTGTCTACCACCGTGAAGCTGGCCTGGCACACTGGCACCGTGAACTTTAAACGACAAGGCTTGGTAACGGTAATTCTGCAATGTGTCAGTGGAAGCCCTGGTTTTCTGTCCTGGGCATGTCTCTGAGACTGGAACCAGGCCGAGAGCAATATGACTTGGAAGTCCCTGGACCTCATCCTAAGCCAGAGCCAGTGACTTCAGGAAGAAGATGCTGTCTGTGCTGAGTCTATCTTGCACAAAAGCAGGTGTGGACAGGGAAGCTCAAGGGAATCCTACCACTTGACAACCTACATTTGCTCCTAATATCTCAAGTCAGGTTTTCATGACATCCTAGCCCTTCACCCAAGTGATTCTCTATCTTTAGAGGCAAAGGCTATGGACAGTACCATGACTTAGGTCATAAAGCCCAGTCAGTCAGAGACCCAGTGGTAGTGCACCGGGTTAAGCGCACATAGTGCAAAATGCAACAACCCACACAGGGATCCCAGTTCAAGCCCCCAGGTCCCCACTTGCAGGGGCAGCTTTGCAAGCGGCGAGGCAGGTCTGCAGGTGTCTATTGTTTTCTCCTTCTCTATCTTCCTCTCCTCTCCTCTCTCAATTTCTCTCTGCCTTATTTAACAACAACAGCAACAACAATAATAATGGGGGGAAAAGATGGCTGCCAGAAGCGGTGGATTTGTAGAGCAGGCACCGAGCCCCAGCAATAACTCTGGAGGAAAAACGAAACAACCCCCCCCCCCCCCCAATCAGTTGATTCCCTTTCTGGATCTAGAGCAAGGAAAGTACTTATACAGGGAAATCTCTCCCCAGCCAGCAAAGACCACTGGTTGTTGACCTTTCACAACTCTGCCCCACAGTGTCTGCTGAACAGCAGGGAGGACAGACGGCCCTTCCTTAACGGACAGCAAACAACTTCTTGCCCCAGTTTTTCAAAGGATGTGTCCCTTGGGTCTCTGTTCTCACTCAAAAAAAAAAAAAAAAAAAAACAGCGAATTTCTGGGCCTTTCTGGTTGATCCTGCTGGTGGTGTTCTCTTGAGATGTGTTGATGTTGTGGGGTGAGAAAAGCAGACTTGTTCTGTCAGAGTCACGGGAGGAAGGAGATGGGCTGAGGCAACTGGGTGAGCTTAGTAAGTGCTAATTGTCCCTGAAACACTGCCTCCTCAGTCTACATCCTCTGCGCATGATGTCTCAAGTAGCGTTGTTTTGTTGGGTATTGTGCAGATACCCTGGGCGGGTCGCCCATTCCTGCAAGAGCTGAAACCCTAGCTTCCCAGAGTGCCTTGTTTTCTCCTCCCCCTTCCCATTCCTGTGAGAGCTGTAACCCTATCCCTGAGTGCCTCGTTTCCTAGCCGGGGTCCCATCCCGACTTGCCACTTCCGGCGTCAGGTCGCAGAGAAGGGTTGCTGCATAGCGGCAGGCGGCCATTTTGCTAGCTCCACATGGCCCGAGCTCTAATGTGCCCATGTGAATAAAGATTTGTGTTCCCTCTCGCTCAGGTCTCTTCTCTCTCCCCCGCGATGCAACCGACAGTGTCTGTGCTCTTTCCCGTGTCTTTCTCTAGCACGCTTCTGCTGGAATCCAAACCAGAACCTCATGAGATACGTTAGGTGAGACTGTGAAATATTCAGGATGTGTTTCTTTGGTGAATTTTTGTCTTTTTTTTTTTTTGCCACCAGGGTTATCGCTGGGGCTCAGTGCCTGTCCCACGAATCCACTGTTCCTGTCAGTCATATTTTCCCCCCACTGTTGTCGTTGCTTATTATTGTTGTTGTTGGATAGGACAGAGAGAGGAAGGGAAGATAGAGAGGGAGAGAGACAGAGAGACACCTGTTTCACAACTTGTGAAGCAACCCCCCTGCAGGTGGGGATCTGGGGCCTCAAACTGGGATCCATGAGCTGGTCCCTGCGCTTCTATGTGCACTTAACCTGGGGTGCTACCGCCTGGCACTCCTTGGGTGAATTTTTTGTCCCCAGTTGAAACAGAGCTGAGCTCCATCCTTCCCTGCTCTTCAAGTATCTCTGAGACTTGAAAAAAAAAAATCTTGGATTATTTTTTCCTCCCTTACCTCTTTTCATTCAGCCTTCTTCCAGATTGCTTCACCCTAGTTCAAATCTCTCTCACCTCACATAACACACATGACAAACATAATCAGTGACATGCCCACAGTTTCCCTTCCCTGCTTGTGATTTTGTGGAAAATGTAAAATACTCCGAGGCAACCCCCCCAGCTGCTCCCACTGAGCTATTGAAAACGTCAGTTGTTAAGACTTAAAACAGAAACTTCTAGAACCTGGTGGCTGAAAAGAGAGTTAACATACAAAGCTAAACAAATTGTTGAGCAATCAGGGACCCAAAGGTTTTGTTAATTTATCCTTCCTTAACTAAAAAATAAATTAAAAAAAAAAAAAACAACAGAAACTTCTAGAAGAGTCTCTATAAGGGTAAAGAGATATGGAACACACTGGGTTGGTTTGGTGGTGCATGCTCTGTGTTGATGATGGAGGAAGTTTTTTTTTCTCTGTCCCCCCAGAAGCTGTGAGTTGTCTGAGTTTTACCAGTGGCTCTGTGATGCGGGAGAGTGCTGACTGACAGCAGGGACAGAGGATTGATACAGCGCTCTGTGCCTCTGTGTCCATCCATCTCTGTTACTGTCAGGGCTAAATTAATGAGGCAGTGTGAAAGGACCGAGTGTATGATGGTTCTCAGTCAAGTCTGGCTAGTGGGTTGTTTTGGGGTCATTTACTTCAATTAGTAAGCAGATCACAACCATAAACAAATGCAATTCCTTTGTTTCTTTTTATTAGTGATTTAAGTATGATCAACAAGACCATAGGTTAAGAGGGCACAATTCCACACAGTTCCCACCACCAGAGTTGTACATCCCCTCGCCTCCACTGGAAGCTTCCCTGTTCTTTATCCCTCCGGGAGTATGGACCCAAATTCTTTATGGGGACCAGAAGGTGGGAGTTCTGGCTTCTGTCATGGCTTCTCCGCTGGACATGGGTGTTGGAAGGTGGATCCACACCCCCAGCCTTTGTCTATCTGTCCCTAGTGGAACAGGGCTCTGGGGAGGGGAGGCTCCAGGACACATGGGTGAGGGCGTCTGTCCAGGGAGGTCAGGATGGTGTCATGGCAGCATCTGCAACTTGGTGGCTGACAAGCAGCAAGATACAAAGCAGGACAAATAGTTTAATAAACAGGAACCTAAAGGTAAGAATAGAGCAAATGGAATTTGGGGTCTCCATTTTAGAACAAAGCTAGTCGGTCTATTTTAGGTATATTCCAAGGGGCCTGCAACTAGTAATTTTTGCTTGAACCTGAGAGCTAATATGCAGGTGGGCTAAAGGTATGTCTGGGAAGATGGTGTCAGAGTTGAGACTAGGACTAGAAAGCTGGATCAGGGAAGAGAGCATATTCCAAATATGGGGAAAGTCTATAAATACCGTTAACTGTCAACCCCATTCATCTGACCTGGGGCCCATATTCAGCACAGGAGCATGTGTAGCCTCTGCATTCCTGGAGCTCACAGTCCTTGGTCACAGCTGGGAACGTTCTAGGCTGCACTCGTTTCAGGGTCTGTCTTCCTGGAGTGGCAGAGTATGTTGACCCAACTGCCCTTTGGAGGGAGGGAGGGCAGTCCCTACCATTGTTGTTACTTCTTCTTTTTTGCCTCCAGGGTTATTGCTGGGGCTTGGTGCCTGCACTACAAATCCACTGCTCCTTTTTGTTGCCCTTGTTGTTTTATTGCTGCAGTTATTATTGTTGTCGTTTTTGTTGGTTTGGACAGAGAGAAATGGAGAGAGGAGGGAAAGACAGAGAGGGGGAGAGAAAGATAGACACCTGCAGACCTGCTTCACAGCTTGTGAGTGACTCCTGTAGGTGGGGAGCCGGGGGCTTGAACCAGGATCCTTGCGCTTTGTGCCACCTGCGCTTAACCCGCTGCGTTACCTCCCGGGCCCCCATTGCTGTTACTTCTAACAGAACTTTTAGCTGGGGCTCAGTCCATGTCTGGGGGAAGATGGAATTACTTTTTGAAAATGTTTATTTTTTTACTAGTGATTTATAAATTTATAGGATAACAGGTGTGGGATTCCACAGCGTTCCCACCACCAGAGTTCTGTCTCCCCTCCTCCCCCCTTCAGCAGAAACGTCCTCAGGTGTTTTGCAGATTCTCTTTTTTCAGTGATGGGATGAAAAACAAAGATTCTGGGGCTGGGTGGTGGCATTCTTGGCTGAGTGCACATGTTACAATGTGCAAGGGTCAGGGTTTGAGCCCCCAGTCCCCCAGCCCCCCAGTGAAACAGGGCTGAAGTTGTCTCTCCCTCTTCATCATCCCCTTGCCTCTCAAATTCTGGCTGTCTTTATCCAATAAATAAAGATGATAAAAATTAAAAAAAATAAAAACAAAGATTTCTGATATCAAATGTTTCAGGTCCCCGTGGGATTGGTGTTCAGAGCCCTCTGGTATGGAAGATGGAAATCTTCATGTTAGTATACGCAGAAAAATATTTCTCGAAGTGTCCATATAGTAGTTCATTATAATGATCTGGACAGTTCAGCATTCTTACCAAGTGTTTCAGGTGAAACCATCTTTCAAGTTCTTATTCCAGAGTAGGCTGCAATGTAATAATTTGATTTTATAAACTTGTTACCTGCTTTTTTTTTTTTGCTTCCAGGTTATTGCTGTCCACTGCTCTTGGAGGTCATTTTTTTTTCCATTTTGTGGCCCTTGTTCTATAGGACAGAGAGAAATTGAGTTAGAGAGGGAGAGAGAAAGGTAAACATCTGCAGACCTGTTCACTGCTTGTGAAGCGACACCCTCCTGCAGGTAGGGAGCCAGGGGCTCGAACCGGGATCTTTATGCCCATCCTTGTGCTTTGCGCCACATTTGCTTAACCCGCTGTGCTACTGCCTGGCCCCCTTTACCTGCTTTTAAACAAGCTTCCAATTAGTTCTCATTAATGCTTCTGGAAAGCATCTTGAATCAGGAGGGAAATTCTGACCAAAGCCTTTCAGCTTGGGGGAATGTCAGATCTGCAGATTCAGTATCCTGGATCTCATTTCCTTTCAACTCTACAATTGCATTTGCAAATCGAACCAATCATCTGCCTGTCTTGGTGGTGGTTCTTGTGCTAATTTGGAGAAGTAGGAAGGACGTACTTACTACCTTCTGATTTGAGAGAAAAGAGCCGTTTTTCCATGTTTGTGCATAAGACTAGCACTTACAAAGGGCTAAGTAAATATTTCTGAACGTGTGTGTGTGTGTGTGTGTGTGTGTGTGATTGAGGGACAGCAAATTGGAGGGTTTTTTTTTTAAGATTTTTAAAAATTTTATTTATTTTCCCTTTTGTTGCCCTTGTTGCTTGTTGTTGTAATTATTAATGCCATTGTTGTTGGATAGGACAGAGAGAAATGGAGAGAGGCGGGGAAGACAGAGAGGAGGAGAGAAAGACAGACACCTGCAGACCGGCTTCACCTCCTGTGAAGCGACTCTCCTGCAGGTGGGGAGTCGGGGGCTCGAACCGGCATCCTACGCTGGTCCTTGTGCCTTGGGCCACCTGCGCTTAGCTGGCTGTGTGCCTGGCTTCTGTTTTTTTTTTTTTTTTTTTTTGTCTTTTCCAGTAACTGTCTTATTCCAAATAAGAGTATGTTGCATTTCTACCTGCAGGGTAGGTGGAGTTTCAGATATCTAGTATAGTTGAGTAGCTTTATTGAGCATACCTTTCCACTGGCTGTTTTTGTTTGTTTGTTTTAATTTGGTCTTCTAGGAAAGTTATTATCCTCAAACCTTAAACATTTGAACGAAGAACATTTCCAGTGATGAGAATTACAGATAATTGCCTTTTTCCTTTTTCGTCTTGGCTGGCATGTCTAGCAACCGTCCATAATTCCTCTGCCCATCATCCACACCCTAAAACCATTAAATACACACACTCAGCACAGCAAGCTGGCTGATCTTGTAGTTGACGTACAGCAAGCATAGTCTCTTTTCTCAAGAACCCATGTCTGCTTAATGTGTTTTCATTCTGGCAAACTCATGGCTAAATGCGACATATGCTTGGGGGCCTAAGTTTAGCACACATGCTACTTTGTGCAAGGACCTGGGTTCAAGCCTCTGGTCCCTACCTGTAGGGAGGAAGCTTCACCAGTGGTGAAGCAGGGCTGCAGGTGTCTCTCTTTCTCTCTATTTCCCCCTTCCATCTCAGTTTCTCTTTGTCTCTATTCAATAAATGAGTAAATAAAGTAATTTTTTTTTTATTTAAGAAAGGAGATATTAACAAAACCATAGAATAAGAGGGGTACAACTCCACACAATTCCCACCACCCCATCTCCATATCCCACCCTCTCCCCTGATAGCTTTCCCATTCTCTATCCCTCTGGGAGCATGGATCCAGGGTTATTATGGGTTGCAGAAGGTGGAAGGTCTGGCTTCTGTAATTGCTTCCCCGATGAACATGGGCGTTGAATGGTCGGTCCATACTCCCAGTCTGCCTCTCTCTTTTCCTAGTAGGGTGGGGCTCTGAGGAAGTGGAGCTCCAGGACACATTGATGGGGTCGTCTGTCCAGGGAAGTCTGGTCAGCATCTTGCTGGCATCCGGAACCTGGTGGCTGATAAGAGAGTTAACATACAAAGCCAAATAAATTGTTGAACAATCATGGACCTGAAGACTGTAAGAGTGCCCATGAAGTGTTGGGGGTATTCCCTGCATGCTCTTGTGTACTTCTGCTTTCAGGTGTATATTTTCCCCCTAGTTTATGGGCACGGGTGAACCTATGCTCTATCTCAGGGGACCTGGACTATATCTAGGTTTGGAGACTTTATTGGGGAGTGGAACACCTGGAATGGAATTAGAGAATCCTATGAAAGGAAAGGTCTCACCCGAGTGATGAAGCTGAAGGGTTGTCATTCCACACCTGAGTCTCTGGACACAGTCTGAAGTGAAGCATGCTGGGGTGGCACTCCTTGCGTTGATTAGGTTGCGATCCGCAGATGCAATATTATTTGATATGAATTGGGAGAAGCATGCAGAAAAGTGGACCCCACCCTAAGGTTCCAGGACTGGGGGAAATATGGGCTCTATAGTGGAAATATGAGGTTCCTGTTGTCCTAGGGTTCAAGAAGACAGTGGATAGTTATTGTTATCGTCACATTATTTGGTGATAGGGTTAACTTTGGAAAGTCCCTTTGATAGGGCTTGGGGTATAATACCCAGCATCTTATATATAGCTGTGCTACTGGTTGCTTCTGTTCTCCCTGGTCTAGGTTTTTGGGAGAGACAACATATCAAAGACTCAGCCTATGTATTAAAAAGACTCAGTCTGTGTTTTAAGAAGTTCTAGACATATCATCAGTTTTTTCCTCTCAGATAAATAATTTTTTTAAAGTATCATGTGCTTGAATGAATTTTGGAGGAAAAAAGAGTAAAAACAAGATAAGCGATAGGGAAAAAAAATCAAACATTTAATATTTTACATAGTGTAAGACCCACTGAATCATTCATAAGTGAGACATGCAATATGTTTATGAGGGCCTGTTTTCTAAACAGTCAGATTTGGTATTGTTGTTAAAACTATTTTAATTTAACAATCTGTTGTATACACAGATAAATTATATGGAGGCTATAAAACATGAAAATACCTCAAGGATATATTTTGGGAAGACTTAAGTTTGTCGCTTCTATTTGTGGCTATGAAATATGGTTCTAATGATATCTCCAGAGAAGTCTAATTTATGATATGCTCAGAGAATAATAAATTTACCAAAGTAGAAAAAAGAGCCTTACAAATTTTTTTAAAAATTGTGAATATTATGTATAAGTGTCTAGTAATCCATAATGAGCTGTGAAACAAATATTCTTCCTTTATCTGTGAGGGGAGAGGATCTAGCAATCAACTTCTTGATAACAGAGCAAGGTATATTTCCCATAAAGAGTCTTTTCTTTTTTTTTCATATAGAGATATCTTCCTAAGACAGTTTTCACACAAGTTTCCATTTGAGGGAGTCACAACATATCTCCTCAATTCAAGAGTTGAAGCAGGTCTGCAGGCCTCTTATCTTTTGCTGGGCTAGCTTCGAGGGCGGGAGAGAGATGACCAGGGACTCATGGCTGAGCTGGGAACGCAGTTCAATCTTTATTGACAAGTGGGGATGCAGTTCAACAATCTAATTTCTGTTCATTAGAAAATAGTGTCCTTTATATCTCCTGAGGCAGAAGTGTCAGGAAGAGGAGGTACATAGGATTGGGGGTGGGAAAAGGAAAAAGTGTGTGAACCAATGGGGATTAAACCAATGAAAACAATTATTATGTAAATAGACCACAGTGTTAAGCAATACAAGTGAAGCTAACCTGATGATCAAAACAGAAGGTCTTATAAGCAGAATTTAGAAGCATACCAACATTTCCCCTTTCTTTTGAACTAATGGCCATAGTATCAGGAGTGTGGTGTGAACGGAAACCTATATCGTACAGGCGTTTTCAAAAGAACTGGCACAAGACATGGAGGAACAAGTAAGAGAGCAGCAAGAACCAGTGTGATGCCAAGGGGAGGCCTGAGGGGGCATTTCCTGCCTCAAAGGGCAAGGCCTAGCAGGCGAAAGGGTGTTTATTGCCTCTGGGGACGTTTCATGCCTCAAAGGGCATTTCCTGCCTCTGAGGTCAGGACCTAGTAAGGGGGGTGGGAGGTTTACTTCCTCTGCAGGCAGGGCCTATAGTTAAGGAGGCATGGCCTATAGATTCCCAAGGCAGCTGGCTGCAAAGTCCATGGACTGCTGTGGTCAGACTTTGAGAAACCCAGCAGCATAAATGGAAGATGCTGTAAAGTTGTATAAAGTGTCCAACGGTGTACCAGTAAGTCCGATAGAAGTGTTAGTCCAAAGCAGATGACCATGGAAGAAATGCCAGGGGATGAAATGCTGCACATCTATCTAGATGGGGAAGATCAACCACTGTAATTCTGCTTTTCTGTAGAGAGTGAGCTTTGGAGTCCATGAATCAGTTTCTTCAGGTCATGCCAGGTCACATCATTGGTTTCGGGGGTGCGGGTGCATTATAGTCATGCCATCTTGTGGGCGATGTCAGAGAACAGGTGTCCAAATGAATTTCTGGGGATGCCATTTGAGCAAATGCTTTTTCATGTGAAGACTTGACAGCTGTAATTCAATTACTTGTGAAACAAAACTTGTAGCAAATTAGAAGTTTACTATAATTGATAACTCGATTATAATTGGAAGTCCTTTCTAGTACAATTTTAAGGTTGTTTAAACAGTTTAAACTTAATAAAATGTGGAAAGGTAAACAGAAGAACCATGGTTAGAAGCCTCAGGCATGAGAATCATTAGCATAACCATTCTACCCTGCCCATAATCATTAGCATAACCATTCTACCCTGCCCATAATCATACAGTTTTCAGGATTAAACGTTTCACATTTATAGCAAGACGTAAAAAATATCAAAAGAGAAAAAAAAAAAAAATTTTTGGATTGTTTCTGGATGTCTCTAGAAATCATGGCTGCGTCCAGCATTTTTTTTAAGTCAATGTCATACAAAAATTCAGTCATTCAAATCACTCTCTTACGAAACGCAACTGAAACCAGACAGCAAACTTAAGATATTCAGAGATAATAACGAGGGGGGAATCGAGAGAAAAGCGGTAGGCTGTTTTTGCTTTTTCACCTTGAACAAGATTATCCAGATCTCACCATGTAGCATCATGAGTCCCTGGATGGCGTCCTAGTCCAAAAAGGTCCTCGAAATTCCATTTAGGGTGCTTCTGATGGTTCCTGCTGGATTGCTGAGGCACCCATTTTTAAAAACGTCTTCCCATCGAAGAAAGAATCAAATCAGGAGGGTAGAACTAACCACGTGTCTCCATTCTTGGGGACTGCCAGGGTACTGGAGAATGCTCTTCAAATTAGAGTAGTCTTTCTCCATGGGAAAAATGGGAGAGGAAGTCCAGAAAGGCCCAGGGGAATCTCCGTGCATCTCCCAAGCTCTATGATCACGGTCGCAAGGAACCAAAGTGTGGCCTGGTGCAAAATGTAGTCCTTCTCCTTGGGAAACATGGGAGAGGGAGTCCAGAAAGTCCCAGGGGAAATCTCCGCGCATCTCCCAAGCTCTACGATCACGGTCATAAGGAACTTTATAAAGTTCCCAGTCAGGGAACCAAAGTGTGGCCCAGAGCAAAATGTTCCAGAGACAGAGAGACTGTCTCATGAAGAAAGAGTAGAGGCTTTGGGAAACCTCTTCATAAGTAGAAAGGCAGCCCTTAGTAGATAGGTAGCCAAACAGCTTTACTTATCTGGGGGATGGGCGGGTTAGGCCCCATCATATGCCAGGCTAGCTTCACGGATGGGAGAGAGATGACCAGGGACTCATGGCTGAGCTGGGAACGCAGTTCAATCTTTATTGATGAGTGGGAATACAGTTCAACAATCTAATCTCTGTTCATTAGGAAATATTGTCCTTTATATCTCCTGAGGCAGAAGTGTCAGGAAGAGGAAGTACGTAGGATAGGGGTTGGGGAGAAGGAAAAAATGTGCAAGCCAGTGGGGATTAAACCAATGAAAACAATGATTATGTAAATAGACCACAGTGTTAAGCAATACAAGCGAACCTAACCTGATGATCAAAACAGAAGGTCTTATAAGCAGAATTTAGAAACATACCAACAATCTTTCTCTCCCTCTCTCTGTCTTCCCTTCCTTTCTCAATTTCTCTCTGTCCTATCCAACAACAGTGGCAGCAGCAGCAGCAATGACAACAATAATGCTGGGACTCACGTGGAGTGGCTCCAACCATGGGGTAAGCCACCGACCCTCTCTGGCCAGCTTAAGGGGCTGCACAATTCAGAAAGGAGTCTTCTGGGAGCACTCTGTTACAAACACTCATTTATTTGGAGATGGGTACAGGATTATATAGAGAGTTAAAGAACATTTTTCACATATGTCAGAAATTACAGGTTTCTTAAAGGTCAGCTTGCCCCTATGCTAGGGTCTGGTATGACAAGAATTGATGCAATACATAAAGGTCAAGACAATTAGTTTCCATAATTCAGGCAAGATAATTATCCAAAGGCATTTGAAAGAAGCATAGGGGTTAAACTAGTAAGCTGAGGTAGAGAAGAAGAAAAACAAAAGTTGATGTAAATCACAGATATCAAAGGGCACAAGGAATTAGGAGTTGGGGTCTTACTGCCTGGTGTTGGGGTGTATGATAGAGTGTGTTCTCTTTTATGATCAAAAGGTTAAGTGGATGTGTGAATTTTGAGTGAACCCTCAAGCAGGCAACCATGTGGCCTGCTGCTAGCAGGGGGACCTAAGTGTGAGAGGTTTTTAGGCTTTCTGTGAGCTTGAGAGACTAACAAGGAGAAACTGAGTCAGGAAGACTTTTCTTTCTTGGCTCATCTCTATAAGGAGAGGGGCTAACAAGTGGGGTGTCTTTCCAGACCTCCATCCAAGGATGGGAGAGCTCCCCTAAGCTCTACCAAGCTTTCATGTAGTCCCACAAAATAACAGTAACAATATCAATACAACAATGACAATATCAACCATGGAAACAGAAAATGGCTTCCAGGAGCAGTGGATTCATAATGCAGGCACCACCAGGCTCCAACCAAAATTCTGGAGACAACAGGAAACACAGGCAAACATAGAAATAAAATCATAGACAGAGGAGAGAGTGCCTCAGATTTCAGGTACACAGAGAGTTGTAGAATGCAGCCGATGAAATATGCAGGAGACAGCAAGAAATTCTCCATTTCAGACTCAGTGCAGGGAGTGTGGAGACCAGGGAAGGGAAGTAGCAGCTAAGTTTATGCATTTATTCATGGCCAATTTCAGAGCACTGACTGGCTGGACTTGGTTCATACTTGGGAAGCAGTATTAAAATTGCCCTGGATCAGTGTTCATTAGGATTTGAAATTAGAATCTGTTCACATCCCACTAAATATCATGTCACCAATTTAGGGCATGTCTTTAGCAAGCCCCAGCAGGCAGGCTCTTAATTTTTTTTTTTTTTCTACAGTCACTTTTGACAAGAACCTTGTGGCGAACAGGCTGCATGGGTCTAATTCCTATTGACAGTTCCTAAGTTCCCGCCAGAAACAGCTGTCTTTTCCTCCTTCACTTTCATTTCCTTGGGGTTCCTTGTACTTGGGAGAAGAGTTCCTCAGACTTACCTGTGTCTCTCTGCATTGCCAGACCCCCCCCCAGTTCCTCATCTATTCAAAACTTATATTCAAATATTCATGCAAATATTTTAAAACAAATTGACATCATTCTAACACCCCGGCTCATCTCCAATTCTGAAGGATCTGGGACGTTTTTCTCATAGCTGTGCTTTGTATGCGTGGGTACTTGGGGAATGAGTTTGGGAGGCAGTGCAGAGTACCTTAGTGAAGTAATTAGATCCAATCATCTGCTAGCTCTAGACTTGTCTGTGACAGCAAATGACACGACTTTACTTCTGAAGGCTTCTCTGAAATCTACATCTCTCCAGGCTACACTAGAGATTGCGCCTTGGATGTTTGTACTAATTGGAGCTAAGTGGGCAGGGCTAGTCAAAGCAGACGAGAGCAGGTGTTATTTAAGGGCAGGCGGATCCTTTAACTGACAGATTGGATGCAACTGCACGCCTTCAGGTAATTTAGGCTTGGGGATTTCTCTAAATTGTGTTTGAGCCACTGCAGTCTGAGGAGAGACTTTTGATATCACGGAAGCTCTCTCCCTGCATATCCATATTCTCTAGTACCCACCGAGACTTCACTCCCAAATCGTTTGGTCTCTTTACTGTGTGGGGAAAAGAAATATTGTTCAGGGCATTTGGAGACTGTGGTAACTCTCCTTGATTCATTTCATTCAGTTTGTTTTTAAAAATATTTATTTATTTATTCCCTTTTGATGTCCTTGTTTTATTGTTGCGGTTATTATTGTTGTTGTTACTGATGTCGTCCTTGTTGGATAGGACAGAGAGAAATGGAGAGGGGAGGGGAAGACAGAGAGGGGGAGAGAAAGACAGACACCTGCAGACCTGCTTCACTGCCTGTGAAGCGACTCCCCTGCAGGTGGAGAGCTGGGGGCTCAAACCAGGATCCTTGAGCCAGTCCTTGCACTTTGTGGCACCTGCACTTAACCCGCTGCTCTACTGCCTGGCTCCTCATTTCATTCAGTTTCAAGAATGCAAGTCATGACAGCTCTGAAAAACTGATGAAGTGAAAACACTTATGATCTTCTATAAAACATCATATTTGGACATCAAGGATATTGAACTTTACTCAGACACTAGTTTTATTTTCTTTCCTTCTTTTTATTATTATTAGTGGTTTAATAATGATCGACAAGGTTGTGGAATAACAGGGGTACAGTTCCACACAATTCCCACCACCAGAGTTCCCTGTCCCATCTCCTCCACTGGAAGCTTCCCTGTTCTTTATCCCTCTGGGAGCATGGACCCAAATTCTTTATGGGGAGAAGAAGGTGGGAGTTCTGGCTTCTGTCATTGCTTCTCCACTGGACATGGGTGTTGGCAGGTGGATCCACACCCCCAGCCTGTGTCTGTGTGTCCCTCGTGGGGCAGGGCTCTGGTTTTCTTGCCCACAGATAACTTGAGAGTGAATAGCTGGATAATTCGCTGGACTAGCCAGACACTCTTCATTTGGGAAGAAGTCTCGTTTACTGTCATGTTGGAAATGGGGACAGGGAAACCATCCAGGCATTCCCCGGTGAGGGGGTTTCTACTCTGCACATGCTCCCTCAAGGACTCTGAACTGCACTAGGATTTTCTGCTTCTGAGTATAATCCAGTGTCCAAAGAAAAAACAAGAAGAACCCAATTTGAAAAAACAAAAACCATCCAAACAAACAAACAAAAAATGAAAGGGAGTGGCCCAGTGGGTTAAGCCCACATGGTGTGAAGTGCAAGGACCGGCATAAGGATCCCGGTTCGAGCTCCCGGCTGTCCATCTGCAGGGGGGCTCACTTCACAAATCGTGAAGCAGGTCTGCAGGTGTCTGTCTTTCTCTCCTCCTCTCTCTCTCTTCCCCTCCTCTCTCCATTTCTCTCTGTTCAATCTAACAACAATGGCAGCAGTAACAACAACAGTAATAATAAAAATGATAAACAAGGGCAACAAAAGGGAAAAATAGCCTTGAGGAGCAGTGGATTTGTAGTGCAGGCACTGAACCCCAGTGATAACCCTGGAGAATAAAAATGAAAGGGAGATGTAAGATGGTAACAGAGGAAAAGAGGGGGCCAGGCAGTGGTGCACCTGGTTAAGACACATTGTACTCAGCACAAGGACCAGCGTAAGGATCCGGGTTTGAGACCCCAGGTCCCGCGTTCAGAGAGGACACTTCATAAGTGGCGAAGCAGGTGGCGAAGCAGGTCTGCAGCTGTCTCTCTGTCTTTCTCTCTCTCTGTCCCCCCCTCCTCTCTCAACTTCTCTCCGTCACATCCAATAAAATGGAAGGAAAAAAAATGGATGCCAGGAGCAGTGGAGTCATAATGCTGGCAATCAGGCCCAGAGATAACCCGACAGGCAAAATAAAGAAAGAAAGAAAGTTAAAGAAGAGACTAATAGGGTATTACCTCAGAAGACTGATTGCACAGAACTTTGCAACTTTCATTTCAGACAAGTGAAGGCAAAAGAGATGGTCCTTTCTGGTATGGAGAGTAGGGATGGAGAATTTCCCTCCCTTGAACCCTGCACACGTGGCGACTGAGCTGAAAGAGACGGAGAATGTTCCCTGTTCGAGGCTGTCTTGCATCTTGTAGACAGTGCACATGGTGGAAACACACAGCCAACGTTCCCTCCTTGGCAACTTAGGGCCGTTCAGGCTCCCCCAGTACAAAGTGTCGCCTGTCCCATGAGCGGCGTCTTGAGGAGGAATAAAGCCCTGGTCATTAGCATGGGCAGAGCTAAAGGGGGCATTGAAATGCAGCAGAACAGGCTCCGACCAAGGGAATGTGGGAGTCTATTTGAGGCCAGCAGCTTCCGAGAGAAAACTGGAAGCCTTTAGAACAGCGCTGGAGGCTTCCATTGGCTAGTGGACTAGAGAGAGAAGAAATGGAGGTAACGGAGGACTGAGCTGGGCTGTCCTGTCTCTGTGACTTTTAGGAGAAAGAGTCTCTCGCTGGAGACATTTTGTTGAATGCAGAACCTTTCTGAAGACTGACGTGCCTGCCTGCAGATCAAGCCTTTCCCCTGCCTCTTCTCTTTCACAAGTTTTTCTTTCTTTCTTTCTTTCTTTCTTTCTTTCTTTCTTTCTTTCTTTCTTTCTTTCTTTCTTTCTTTCTTTCTTCCTTCCTTCCTTCCTTCCTTCCTTTCTTTCTTTCTTTCTTTCTTTCTTTCTTTCACTATGAATGGGGAAATCAGGTTGACCTGAATATCACTTGACTGTGGCTTCTTTCATCCGGAAACAAGAGACACATCCCCCCCCCCCCCCCCAATTACACTGCCGTTCCAGAATGCACGTCTTCTTCATTGCCTTAGCTAATTTCGGACTGACTTGCTTACTGTGAACTCGTTTTGTGTGTGTCTAATTATTTGTCTCTGCAGATAAATGCCTTGTGAAATCAACATGCATGTTCATTTCACCTCTTTATTTCCTGTTTTTCCCCCCTTCTTCTCTCTGCACTGCATTTAGTGAATAAGGTGCCCTAGAGTAAATGAAGTTGAAGATTGCCTTGTCTCTTTATTATTAAAGGAACTTGACCAGACAGATTCTTTTCTTATTGTTTAAACATTTAAAGAACTTACTTGGTTCCAGTTCAGTACAGCTCTACACGTGAGTGTATTGTGTAAGTACCCGAAATATAACTCAGCCAGCACGCACGCAGATCATTATTTAATACTTCTTTTTGACAGAACGCACCTCGTAGTCCCTTAAATTCTTACAGGGATCACAGACTTTAGTCCGTAATGCCTTAGAGGTGGGGAACACGGATCGTGAACATTTATTTTCACTCATCTGTGTAGATTCCAAGAACGTATACACACTGGCAACACTGCCAGATTTGCACAGGGATTTCTTTTTGGTGGATGAGGGAAGTTTTGAAAAGAATGGCTCTTGCACTCTATTGGGAGATTTCTGCTAAGTATATGATATTGCCAATAAAATGCATGCCGACTGGCTTATCATTTGCTACAAAGGGAACATTTTAAAGGAAGTCAGAGAAAAGAAAATATCATTTTTTTAATTTAAAAAAATTTTTTATTTATAAAAAGGAAACACTGACTAAACCATAGGATAAGAGGGGTACAACTCCACACAATTCCCACACCAGAACTCCATATCGCATCCCCTCCCCTGATAGCTTTCCTGTTCTTTAACCCTCTGGGAGTATGGACCCAGGGTCCTTGTGGGATGCAGAAGGTGGAAGGTCTGGCTTCTGTAATTGCTTCCCCGCTGAACATGGGTGTTGACAGGTGGATCCACACTCCCAGAATGCCTCTCTCTTTCCCTAGTGGGGCAGGGCTCTGGGGAAGCGGAGCTCCAGGACACGTTGGTGGGGTTGTCTGTCCAGGGAAGTCTGGTTGGCATCATGCTAGCATCTGGGACCTGGTGGCTGAAAAGAGAGTTAACATACAAAGGCAAACAAATTATTGACCAATTATGGACCTAAAGGCTGGAATAGTGCACATGAAGAGTTGTGGGGTGGGGGTGGGGGGGTCCTCCATTTTATAGATAGCTAGTAGGCATATTTTAGTTATATTCCAAAGGGCCTGTGGCTATACTAGCTTTTTAATTTTTTTTCTTTTTCTTTTCCCCCCTGAGCCTGAAATCTGATATGCATGTGGATCCAAGTTATTGTCTGGGGAGATGATGTCATGGCTGGAAAAAGGACCAGAAAGATGGATCAAGGATGAGAGTATCTTTCTAATATGGGAAAGGGGTATAAATATTGTTGACTGTAAACCCCACTGATTTGATGTGATCTTGGGCCCATATTCAGCTTAGGAGTCTATGTGACCTCTGCATCCCTGTAGATCTGAGCTCATATTCTGTGGTCATGAGTAATATCATTTTCAATTAATCAAGACAGATAGGTGGCTTCTCCACAGATGCCCTCACCCATGTGTCCTGGAGCCTCCCCTCCCCAGAGCCCTGCCCCACTAGGGACAGACAGACACAGGCTGGGGGTGTGGATCCACCTGTCAACACCCATGTCCAGTGGAGAAGCAATGACAGAAGCCAGAACTCCCACCTTCTGCTCCCCATAAAGAATTTGGGTCCAGGCTCCCAGAGGGATAAAGAACAGGGACGCTTCCCATGGAGGGGAGGGGACAGGGAGCTCTGGTGGTGGGAACTGTGTGGAATTATATCCATGTTATCTTAAAATCTTGTTGATGATTACTAAATCACTAAAAAAAAAATTTTAAAGAAGTAAAATATGACAATAGAACAGAATTTAGAAATTTCTGGAAAACAGTAAATGCTAAATGTCCAATCTCGTCATAAACAACATGGATTATCTCTCATAAATGTAGGTATTTCTAACCAAACTTTTCTAAACAAAAACTTGTCAAAAGAAGAAAAATCTCTCTCTCCCTCCTCTCCCCTTTCTCTCTCTCTCTCTCACACACACACTAAAAGACCACAACAGATTTGATTTTTTTAATTTGCTGGAAAAACAAGACCAAAGAGCATGCGGAATCAAGAACTAAGGAATCCTCCCGTAATACTCAGCTCCACCATCCAGGGCTTCAGCAGTGACTAGGCTCTGAGGAAGGAAGGAAGCAGCAGTAATAGGGGGCGGGAAGAGGAGGAGGGTCAGAAGCTCACAGGAAAACAACCACTGTTTGGATTGGAGGGGAGAACCAAGTAAGAGGCATCCCTGAACCTTCAGGTTGAATGGAAGAGTGACTGACATCTGGTTCTCCAGCTCTAAGGCCAATGGAGAAGTCAAGGTCTACAGTGAGTCTGGCTGAGTGGCATGTCACTTGACTGTAGGAATGACTCGCTCACAGGATATGCTTGACTCTTTTTTCCTGAGCATGTTTGGAAATGGGGACAAGTCTCTCATCCTTTTGGAATGACATAAGTTATTAGTTACCATACTATAAAAATTCCCAACTCTGACCCCATCTCCCCAGACAATACTTTCAGCCCACCTGCATGTTAGCTGTCAGGCTCAGGCAAAATTCGTAAAGTCATGGGCCCCTTGGAATATACCTAAGATAGAATTCCTAGCTCCTTCCAACCTGAAGACCCCAAATCCCATACACTCTGTTTTTACCTTTAGATTCCTGATTAGTAAACAATTTGTCCTGCTTTATAACAATGTTTGTCAGCCACCAAGTTGCAGATGCTACCATGATGCCAAGCTGACTTCCCCGGGCAGACGACCTCACCAATGTGTCTTAGAATACCACCTCCCCAGAGGGAAAGACAGAGACAGGCTGGGGATAGGGATCCACCTGCCAACACCCATGTCCAGCGGAGAAGCAATGACAGAAGCCAGAACTCCCACCTTCTGCTCCCCATAAAGAATTTGGGTCCAGGCTCCCAGAGGGATAAAGAATAGGGAAGCTTCCAGTGGAGGGGATGGGAGAGGGAGCTCTCGTGGTGGGAGCTGTGTGGAATTGTACCCCTGTGATCTTACAATCTTGTTCATTATCATTAAATCACTAATGAAAAAAACATGACTAGAATGAGTTCATGAAATTCATATTCTAACTCATCCTTTTTTTCTCCTTCCAGACATTTTCAAGCAACTTTTCAAAACTGAAAGTAAAAAAAAAAAAAAAAAAAAAAAAAAAACTGTAATGATTCACCGTCAATGTAGAGACTAGAGAAAGTAGTCAAGCTGAAGTGGGTTTATTTATGTCTGGATACAGGAATTTATAATGGGCTCTGTAGGTGGCAGAGACTTTGTCCCCAGGAATCTCAGCAGAGATTGATTCAGAACAGCTAAGTCTGGCTGAGACTTCTTACTTCAGAGTGGCAGAAATTGGGAGATGAGATTTAAAAAAAAAAAAATCAATATTAAAAACCTACTTCTTTTTTTTTCCTGTTGTCATTGCTGGGACTTCATTTCCCTGGGATGACCTTTTTTTTCCTTTTCTTTTAATTTTATTAGTGATTTAACATTGATCCACAAAATTACAAGGTGAGAGGGGTTCAACTCCAAACTGTTCCCACTACTAGAGTTCTGAATCCCCATTCCCTCCCCTGGAAGCTTCAGCAGTTCCCCTACGGTTGCAGCTATGGGTCAAATATCATCTCTACAACCGTCTGTTTGTGTGGATTTGCCCAGTTTTTCCTCCCTGTGGTCCTGCCTTTTCTTCCTTTCCAAGACACACTTAGACCTGTTACTCCATCCAAATGTCCTTCCTTGTTCCCTTTTCTCTTTCTGGGTCCTGATGGAGCTGGAGTTCAGAGACCTCTGGGCATCTTCCTCCCACCATTTCTCCTCCTCTGGGAGTATGGAACAAAGGTATTTTTGGTGTGCAGATTGTGGGAGTTCTGGCTTCTGTAATTGCTTCTCTGCTGGACATGGACATTAGCAGATTGACCCATATCCTTAGCCGGTTTCTGTCTTTACCTAGTGGGGTAGGTAGAATACGTTGATGAGCTCATGCTCCTAGGGTGATTTTTCCAGATAAAAACTGAGAGACAGAGACAGAGAGAAAGATGCCACCACACCAAAACTTTTTCCACTGCAGTGGGGGTTGGATTGTGCTCATGGCAAAGCAAGGACACTATTCATGTGGGCTGCTTTTTGAGTCCCATTTATCTATAAGTTCCTTGAAATTTTTTTTATCATCTTTATTTATTTATTGGACAGAGACAGCCAGAAATTGAGAGGAGACAGAGGAGAAGAGAGACAGAGAGATAACCTACAGATAGAGAAGAGAGAGAGACACCTGTAGACTCACCACTTGTGTGTGGTAAATGATACATTCTAGTGGATGCACTACCACCTGGTCCTCTAGGAAATAATTTTATTACTATACCTATGAGCTAGATATTATATTAGTTTTCTTTTTTTAATTAATTTATTTATTTACTTCCTTTGTTGCCCTTGTTGTTTTACTATTGTAGTTATTATTGTTGTTGTTGTTGGATAGGACAGAGAGACATAGAGAGAGGAGGGGAAGACAGAGAGGGGGAGAGAAAGGCAGACACCTGCAGACCTGCTTCACCACTTCTGAAGCAACTCCCTGCAGGTGGGGAGCCGGGGGCTTGAACTGGGACCCTTAATGCCCAGTCCTTGCGCTTTGCGCCACGTGTGCTTAACCTGCTGCGCTACCGCCTGACTCCCATATATTAGTTTTCAAGAAGGTTGAGATGGGTGGTAAATTTTTTACAAGAGATGTAGATTTAAAAGTACTTTATTTCTTCTTTATTGGGGGATTAATGGTTTAGAGTTGACAGTAAAATACAGGACTTTGCAGTTGTGTAACATTTTTGTTTTCCACATAACAATCTAACCACCTTTTATCTTTGTCATCCTTGGCCATCAAGTTCTAGGATTTAGACTTTCCCCTTCACCCCAGAGTCTTTTACTTTGGTGCAATACACCAAACCCTGTCCAAGTTCTGCTTTGTGTTTTCTCTTCTGTTTTTATTTCTCCACTTCTGTCCATGAGTGGGATCACCCCATCTTCATCCTTCTCTTTCTGGCTGATCTCACCTCACAGGATTCCTTCAGGCTCCATCCAAGATGAGGAGAAGAAAGTGAATTTACAATTTTTTTAAAAATTTGTACCAAGTTAGGAGTTTATTAGAATTTACTTAAATATCTTTATATAATTTTCCAAGGCCTTTATTTTTTTAATTTCTTTACTGGGGCATTAATGTTTTACATTCGAAGGTAAATACAATAGTTTGTACATGCATAACATTTCCCAGTTTTCCATATAACAATACAATCCCCACTAGGTCCTCTGTCATCCTTCTTGGACCTGTATTCTCCCCACCCACCCACCCCAGAGTCCTTTACATTGAATTCACCATTTTTAATAGCTGAGTAGTAGTCTGCTGTGTATATAAACCACAGCTTTCTCAGTCACTCATCTGCTGTTGGACATCTGAGTTGCTTCCAGGTTTTGGCTGTTACACATTGTGCTGCTGTGAACACAGGTGCACACAGATCTTTCTGGATGGGTGTGTTGGGTTCCTTAGGATCTGTTCCCAGGAGAGGAATTGCAGGGTCACAGGGAAGGTCCTCTTCCAGACTTGTGAGAGTCTCCAGACTGCTCTCCACATGGGGCTGGACCCATTGACATTCCCACCAGCAGTGCAGGAGGGTTCCTTTGTCCCCACAACCTGTCCAGAAAAAAAAAATACTGTATTTTTATTTCACCCACTACCATTCTAGAATGTATCCCAGAGACGGGAAGCTCTGATCTCATTCCCCGCAACTTATAAACTACACATGGGCATGGGCAGTAGCTTCTGCTTGCTTTATTATGGGCCAGAAAAACCAAGGTCTGGTGTCATCATTATAAAACGAAGTGCACGTGACCTGTGACATGTGAAGAGAACAGAGGTATAAGGAGGTTTTATCAGGTGCACATTTGCAGTATCTTGGAGTCGCCAATGGAGTGTTCATGTTAGAATCAGCCCCACAAGTGTGATGACAAGACTTCCTGTCACAGGTGGTTGCCGTTGGAAACATGAAGCCTAGAGTTGCAGGTGGGTCAAAGTAATTGGTGTGTATGCCTGGGTTCCTCGTCAGCACAAGAATATGCTCCCTTCTTGTTAAGAGCACAGAATTGGATAAGAGATCTTTGTAAGTCCTCAGGGATGAGTAGGGATGATGGTTTAATACAGTGACAAAGACATTATAGTAAAGGCATATAATCACTTAAGACCCCATGGATTTTTAGTGCAGATCACTCGTGAGCATATGACGGTGTGAATTAACGTGTGATGGTCCTTTGGTATCTCGGCTGTAACTGGAGGTGCCCACCTGTCTGGAGTACAATGTAGGCCAGGCTGAACATGAAGGTGGAAGGTATACCAGATATCTGTTTGTTGCAGTGGCTTCCTTCTCTTCCATTGTCTGCTCTGCTCTGCAAGGTGAAACCCCACCATTCTCTAACTTTTGTATGCCATTGAGGTACTTGAATGGTTGCCTCAGGAGAAGATGAGAGGAGTTGGAAATGGTATTCATTCATTCATTCATTTCCTTTTTTTAATTTTATTTTTTTTATATTTATTTTATGTATTTATTCCCTTTTGTTGCCCTTGTTGTTTTATTGTTGTAGTTATTATCGTTGTTGTCGTTGTTGGATAGGACAGAGAGAAATGGAGAGAGGAGGGGAAGACAGAGAGGAGGAGAGAAAGACAGACACCTGCAGACCTGCTTCACCGCCTGGGAAGCGACTCCCTGGCAGGTAGGGAGCCAGGGGCTCAAACCAGGATCTTTACCCTGGTCCTTGTACTTGGCGCCACGTGCGCTTAACCCGCTTTGCTACCACCTGACTCCCATGGATTTTCTTGCACAGTCACCATTATCACAGGCTCAGTCATGTGAAGCAGCACATATATGGAGTTTGAGACATATTTCAGCAGATTGAGCACATGCCTTCTGTGGGGAATGCCTTGAAATTTGACTGTAAAGGGTGGCTGGGTCAAGTGGGCACAGTGAGCTGTCATCATGAGCATATGATAAGTATGACATACACTTGCAAGGGATTGTGGTTATGAGAGATGAGGCAAGCCCTTTTGCCTCTTGACTTCATGGATCCTTTCTTTTTAAAAATTGTTTTGTGTATTTATTTATTCCCTTTTGTTGTTTTATTGTTGTAGTTATCAAAGGTTTTTATTATTTATTTATTCATTTATTTATATATTCCCTTTTGTTGCCCTTGTTTCGTTATTGTTGTTATTGCTGTTGTCGTTGTTGGCTAGGACAGAGAGAAATGGAGAGAGGAGGGGAAGACAGAGAGAGAGGGGGAGAGAAAGACGGACACCTGCAGACCTGCTTCACCGCCTGGGAAGCGACTCCCCCTGCAGGTGGGGAGCCGGGGGCTCGAACCGGGATCCTTACGCCGGTCCTTGCGCTTGGCGCCACCTGCGCTTAACCCGCTGCGCTACCGCCCGACTCCCTCATTCATTCATTTCCTTGGGCCTATAATATATACTTCTTTAATTTCTATCATATCTATTCATAAGAAGTGACATTACTCCTTCTAGGTTCTCAATAGGACTTAGGACTTTGATTTCCCGAAGAAGACACCTTTTGAAACTTTCTCTCCATCTTGTTCTCCTTCTCCACCTCTGTCTTTTTGTGTGTTACAATGGGAACAGCAAAAAGGCCCCTAGCCCCTGACGCCCTACTCCCCATGGTGGTATCTGACATCTCACCCAGATCTGGGCCTGAGTAAGTAAGGTCTTTTTTTCCCCATGGATTTTAGGGTCCAATGTCACTAAGGTTTAACCACTGGGAAATCTCTCAGGGGAAGAGTTATTATTAATGTTTCTCTGCAGCTCAGTGTCTGGGGTTCTCTTTCCAATTTCTTTCTAAATATTGGTCACTACAGGCCTTATATTGATCTGCTGGTGAGTTTTCGACAATATGAGCATCTAGAGAAGAGGAAAAGAGTCAGTATTTTGCTAAGGATATGCTCATGGACTGAGATAGGTACAATTCTTGTGAGACCTGTCTGGGGCTGCTTTTTATTTTAATCTTGTAGTTCTGGGATTTCAAGCAGGGCCATTGTCATCACTCATTTTTTTCATTTCATTTTATTTTTTATGAGAGGGGGGAGGCTAGGAGAGAGGGAAAGAGGGAGGGAGGGAGAGAGAGAGATAGAATACATATATATATATATATATATATATATATATATAGAGAGAGAGAGAGAGAGAGAGAGAGAGAGAACACCATTATAGCCCCACTCCCCTATCTGGAGAACCTCTCCTCTCTCTCCATGTCCAGTGTGCTCCCTTGTCCTGCCTGGACTTGAATCCCAGCCACTGAATATGGCTGACCTGCTTCTTGGCCTGGTGAGCAAATTGTCCCAGCCCTCTGTACTGCTTTGGTGGGAAAATTGCTGTCCTCAGTGGTGACCGTCTACCAGTGTGAAACGCCCAAGTCACCTCTTGTTTTGGTTGCTAAAAAAAAAGGTGACCATTTCTCTTTGAGCTCCATCACCTCATTTAAACAAGACACTTAAAAAGAAACATCTAGCGAATCAGGCGGTAGCTCAGCGGGTTAAGCTCACATGGCGCAAAGCACAAGGACCAGTGTAAGGATCCCAGCTCGAGCCCCCGGCTCCCCACCTGCAGGGGAGTCGCTTCACGGTGAAGCAGGTCTGCAGGTGTCTGTCTTTCTCTCCCCTTCTCTGTCTCCCCCTCCTCTCTCCATTTCTCTCTGTCCTATTCAATAACGATGACAACAACAATAAACAACAAGGGCAACAAAAGGGAAGAAATAATTTTTTTTTTAAAAAAAAGAAACATCTAGGCCACATGTGTATGGAACCCTACATTTCTAAAAACAAATGTATGTCCATGTTCATGTGTATAAGCTTGTCTGTTCTCATGCCCACCTGCAGATGTCATCTACTCATCAGCTTCGGGTGTGATCTACTCCATCACTCACTCGGATGGAGGGAGAAGTAGCATGGGCTGGCTCTGTAAACCAGGCAGGGCCTGCTGCCCCTCCCAGGAGCTCAGCTCTGTCAAGATACAATGGAGGGGGTCGGGCAGTGGCGCAGTGGGTTAAGCGCATGTGGCGCAAAGCGCAGGGACCGGCGTAAGGATCCCGGTTCGAGCCCCCGGCTCCCCACCTGCAGGGGAGTCGCTTCACAGGCAGTGAAGCAGGTCTGCAGGTGTCTATCTTTCTCTCCCCTTCTTTGTCTTCCCCTCCTCTCTCCATTTCTCTCTGTCCTATCCAACAACAAATTGCGTCAATAAGGGCAATAATAATAACCACAACGAAGCTACAACAAGGGCAACAAAAGGGAAAAAAAATGGCCTCCAGGAGCGGTGGATTCATGGTGCAGGCACCGAGCCCAGCAATAACCCTGGAGGGGGAAAAAAAAAAAAGACACAATGAAGACAAAGACAGAAATTCACCTCCTAAGGTCTAAGGGCTTTCATGAAATGCCCTTACAAAAGTCAGTCTTTAGAAGAGTAGCTTGTTTTTCTGTACTATTTTTAAAAATTCTATTAGTGATTTAATAGTAACTATTAAGAATGTACACTAACAGGGGTACAAATCCATACAGTTCCTGCCACCAGAGTTCTGTGTCCCATCCCTTCCATTCTGGGAGGATGGACCCCAATTCTTTATGGGGAGCAGAAGGTGGGAGTTCTGGCTTCTGTCATTGCTTCTCCACTGGACATGGGTGTCGGCAGGTGGCTCCACACCCCCAGCCTGTGTCTGTCTGTCCCTAGTGGGGCAGGGCTCTGGGGAGGGGAGGCTCCAGGACACATGGGTGAGGGCGTCTGCCCAGGGAGGTCAGGATGGCGTCATGGTAGCATCTGCAACTTGATGGCTGAAATGTGATCAGATATAAAGCAGAACTCTTCTAGGGATTAATAAACTAACCAAGCCAGGTGTTTAGTTCAGAAAAAGTCTGCTTAGTGAAGGAAAATGACAGTGTGTCTCACTGTGATTAGTCATAGATTAGTCGATGATCTGCTTCATTTGACAAGTTGTACGGAGCTCCGCTGTGAGGCGATTAGAATGATGAAAACATATATGCTTGCTGTCCACATCATGATTAGAATAAACACAGGCAGAGTTCAATTAAGTAAATAATTAAAATTGAGGAATGGCGCTTTTAGGGACAGATGGGAGAGGCTTCGAAATCAAAATTAGATTCTGGGATGAAGTGCTTTCAAGAAGAGATGAAGGATGGAGTATGCTTCTGACTCGGTTCAGTCAAGTGGGAAATCCGTGCTCATGCCAAGTAGTGGGCCTTGCTGATGGGGGGCGAGGGGCAGCGGGCGCAGGGAGAATCGGTCCCACGTGGAGTTAGCGTGGGCAGAGTTTACATGTGGGAGTTGGGGGCCAACTTGTATAGGGCCAGCTTGTAGACCCAATAAGCAATGTTGGTAACTGAAACGGGACTGCCTCGTCTGACGGAAGTGGGCTTTTCAATCTTGGAAAACGTGTGTGAAACAGGGTGTATTTCAGGCTGACGTTCTCTCTCACCAGCCATTCCATTTTCCTGAACATCATCTGTGTGGAAAAGAGTCCTTAAATTGAAACAAAATGCTCTTTTTTTCGTAGAGACTTGTCTACTTTCAGAAATCCGCACGTGAAATCTTGTCTTCCATATAATATCCTCAGTGTATATAATAGGAGTCACTTTGCCCTTCAAGAAATCCGCAATATGATCACACTCTTAGATACTGCCTGCTCTGTTTAAGTCTCTGCGAATGATAAGAATCTTAGCAGGGATTTGTCGGTATCATTGACGAGCGTCCGGAATGTGATAGGCACAATATTCCACATCGGGACTAGGAAGAAGAATAAACACCTGGTATCTCCCCACTAAGGGAACAAACACATCCTACCATTGAAGGTTTTGCAAAATGCCTTCCTCCCGGACTTTGCTGTGATTAAGTGACTGAGTTGTGTAGCTGTAAGGTGTGCCCCAGGGTGATTGTATCAAAGGTTCAGAAATAGCAGTGATAGGGAGTCGGGCGGTAGAGCAGCGGGTTAAGCGCAGGTGGCGCAAAGCGCAAAGGCTGGCATAAGGATCCCGGTTCGAGCCCCCGGCTCCCCACCTGCAGGGGAGTCACTTCACAGGCGGTGAAGCAGGTCTGCTGGTGTCTCTCTTTCTCTCCCCCTCTCTGTCTTCCCCTCCTCTCTCCATTTCTCTCTGTCCTACCCAACAACAATGACATAAATAACAACAACAATAACTACAACAAGGGCAACAAAAGGGAATAAATAAATATTACCAAAAGAAAAGAAATAGCAGTGATGAAACCACTGAATACCTGGAGCAGTGATTTGCCGAAGTGTATTGTGAATACAACAAAAAGAGCTCTGGTCATGGCTGCTATGTGGAGCTCTGTCCCATGATTTAATAATCGTGTAAACCATTATTAGATCATTAGGAGATATATATATATGAAAATATATGCAAATTGATATATATATATGCATATACACACGTAAGATACTTGATGAGTTGGTACTCAAACTAGACATGGAAGAAGATTCAGGAGTTCCTCACTATAAATCAGCCTTAGTGATCATTCTTTCACATGTCTGATCAGTATTAGAATTTTCTTGAACAATAAAGAGTTTCCTAGTGGTTACCTCTGTCCATTTTGGGAAATGGTTTAAGTTTATGATTTTCAGAGGTATCACCATGAAACCGGCCAGGCCAGGGTAGCCATACAATATATTCCAAATGAAGCTTTGTTTGTAAGACTAATCTGGTTTTATCTACTCCAAGAGTGTTTAAGAAACAGTTTATTGATCATGATTCTACTTAGGCTGACATGATTTATTATATTTAGGGGAAGCAGTCACACATTGATAACTGTGTGTGCGGCTCACCCCACCTTTTCTCAAGGTTCCTGAGCCCATTCCTCTCTCTGATAACCAACAGTTTCCAGGGTTTGTGAGCTAGTTTGGTCATTTATTTTCTCTAGTGCATCTGCTTCAGTCACCTGCACTCCACATACGAGCGTGGCTGTGCTGTGGTTGCCTTTTACTCATTTCACATAGCCCAATCACCTCCAGTTTTGCCCATTTTATTAAATTTTTTATTTATAAAATGGAAACACCATAAGGACCATAGGATAAGAGGGGTACAACTCCACACCATTCCCACCACCAGATCTCCGTATCCCATCCCCTCCCCTGATAACTTTCCTATTCTTTACCCCTCTGGGAGTATGGACCCAGGGTTGTTGTGGGATGCAGAAGGTGGAAGGTCTGGCTTCTGTCATTGCTTCTCTGCTGAACATGGGCGTTGACAGGTGGATCCATACTCCCAGTCTGTCTCTCTCTTTCCCTAGTGGGGCAGGGCTCTGGGGAAGCGGGGCTCCAGGACACAGTTTTATCTCTTTTATCCTGAATGATGCGAAATTGTGTGGCACACCTGGTTGAGCGTACGTGTTAATTATTTATTTTAGAAGGCTCTAAATGTGCAATTTAAATCTATCTCATTAAGTTATACTTTTGCCTCAGTAGCAAATAAATCAACAGGGAATTGGAATAAAAGAGGAGAAGCAAATGGGCAGAATGTGCTGCCGTGGAGGCAGAGGAAGAATATTTCTGGGAGCGTGTTTCAGGGAACATAGGCTTATAGGCTTGCTTCCCAGTCTCCTGACTGTACACCATCTAGAAAATCTTGATACTCTGTTAACAGGCTCTTAGAGTTTATTTTGTCTCCTGGAAGGACATCAGATTAGACCCCTGTCTTGCAGGTCTGTTGGCCTCAGCAGGTGACCGAAATCAAAGCACAAACTTTTAACTGTTCGCTTACCAGCTGGGAGGGGCAGATCTGAGTGTTCCCTTTAGCCTTGTACAGTCCTGGCATCTCCCTCACACGGACGCTATGACAGAAGGGGACGGGAGGCCGTAGGTAGTGTGTGACCACTGGAGAAGGGGACACCATCTCCCTGGGTGAACACACAGGTGACCAGGCACAAGGACCTGGGGTTGAGTCAGTCCCTGCTCCCCACATGCTGGGAGGAAGTTTCATGAGTGGTAAAGCAGTTGCTGCAGGGGTCTCTCTTTCTTTCTGTCTTCCTTTCCTCTCTCAACTTCTCTCTCTCCTAGCTGATGGTTAAAATAAATAAATAAATAAATAAGGAGAATGGCCACTGAGAGTGGTGGATTTGTAGTGCTGGCACTGAGCCCCAGCAGTACAATTTCACATGTAAACTTATGAATATGAAGGTGGTATTATGTGGTGTGGGAAAAAAGAGCTAGGCCTGGAGGTGATGCTGTGAAGTGAAATAAGGAAGAAAGTGACCAGCTAGATTTGCTCACACAGACTTGCAGTGATAATCACAGTAACAATCAAACTGACTCTCAGCCTGTAAAACTATGATGGTTATTGGCGGGAAGGTCCTGAGATTCAGACACAGAATGATATGAAGAAATACTCATTCTGGGAGTCGGGTGGTGGCGCAGTGGGTTAAGTGCAGGTGACGTGAAGTGCAAGGACCGGCGTAAGGATCCCGGTTCGAGCCCCCGGCTCCCCACCTGCAGGGGAGTCTCTTCACAGGCGGTGAAGCAGGTCTGCAGGTGTCTGTCTTTCTCACCCCCTCTCTGTCTTCCCCTCCTCTCTCCATTTCTCTCTGTCCTATCCAACAACAAGGAAATCAATAACAACAATAATAACTACAACAATAAAAAACAAGGGCAACAAAAGGGAATAAAGAAATAAATATTTTAAAAAAAGAAATACTCATTCATTTTTTTAAAGTTTTATTTACTTATTGTTTGATAGAGACAGAAATTGAGAGGGGAGAGGGAGAGATACAGAGAGACACCTGCAGCCCTGTCTCATTGCTCATGAAGTTTTCCCCTTGCAGGTGGGGACCAGGAACTTGAACCTGGGTCCTTGTGCATTGTCATATGATGCTTAACCAGATGTGCCACAGTCCCTCCAAGTCTATCTGGGGCTTGTCTTCTGTATGTTCCCATATGTCCAAGTGTTAAGGAACTCTATTACTCATCAAGAACACTGGAGCCCAGATGGGCGGAGGAAGAAAAGAGCCTTTTATGTATTTATGTGTAGACCAGGGGCTCAGGTCTCTCTCTCTCTCTGTGATAACTCTCTGCCCAAACAAAGAGACAGTACCAGCTTCTATATGCCAAGCTAGCGTCCCTGGAGAGATAAGAGACCAGGAACTCGTGGCTGAGCGGGATCGCAATGCAATGCTTTTATTGATCAGAGACAATGCCTTTATTTCTTCTGAAATGCAAGTGGCAGGTTGGAAAAGGAAATGGCGAGGAGAGGGGGTGAAGAAAAGAAAAGAGTGTGAAGATAGAAAGCTTCCAGAGCAGCTGTTGCGAAGGTTCGAACCAATGGGATAAACCAGTGCCCTGCAGGCAGGGCGGGTCTCAGGCAAAACAAAGATGATGTAAATAGACCACAGCGTCAGCTATGCAGCATGGAGCAGGGGGGGAGCTGGCCTAATTCCCAACATCTATAGGGGTGCTGGCTGGAGAGCAAAAAGGCTCATCACAGAAGCAGAGGCTGCAGGTTCAGGGCTGGGACTTGGACCCACTGTTCAGGGTCTACTGGCCTGAGTTACTGTTACTTTTCCTGCAGAGCTGTGTCTGGGGAAGTTTAACCTCAGCACAAGATACACCCCTGGGGGGAGTCAGCGGTAGCGCAGCGGGTTAAGCGCACATGGTGCAAAGCGCAAGGACCTGCTTAAGGATCCTGGTTCGAGCCCCTTCACTTGCCCACCCAGTGAAGGCCAGCCTGCGGTGACCACTGCATCATCACAGACCTCCTGTCCTGTGTTGAGGCCTTCTTACAAAAGCCTTGCCCCAGTCAGGTTATAAGCACTTATCGAAGCATAAACAAGGGCTGACGTCCATTAACGTAAGCATACACTTGCATTTCTTTCTTCTGGTCCTGAAATCTGCTGTGTCCTCATGACAAGTGATCATCTGCTGCCTCCCTTCCTGTTGGGAATTAGGCCAGCAACCCCCCACCCCTTCATGCTGCACTGCTTGATGCTGTGGTCTATTTACATCATCACTGTCTTGCCTGAGACCTGCCCTGCCTGCAGGGCATTGGTTTGATCACCACTGATTCTTCTTCTTCTAGCGTTTGCCCTTCTTCCGTAGCCAGTCAACAGCGTCAGGTTGAGCCTGATGTCTGCTTGTTGCTGGCTTTGAAAGTGACTGGGATCCATGTGGATTCAGTCAGCTAGGAAGGATCGTCAGTTTCCCCAATAAATGGGTACTCACGGGATGCACCATGAGAAGGTCGATCCAATGCATCCCAATCACCACTGGTTAAATGCAAGCTTGCTACCTTCTTTTTGCTCCACCCCCTCTCCTAGCCATTTCCTTTCCCTACTTGCCACTTCCAGTTAAAGAGATATATAAAAGGCATTATTGCACTGCGTTCCTGCTCACTCAGTTCCTGGTTCCTCTCCCACGTCGCTGAGTAAGCAACAGCCCAGGTTGGCTCCGGTTGAGTTCTCTCCTCCCACAAGGCAACCCAACACCTTCCTATCCATAAACTCCCCTCATCCTTCTTGGCACCCAGCAGGTATTCTGAATGCTTCTGAGATTCCCACAGGAAATGGCTGAACTGGTGCACAAGGAAAAACCCAGGATAGCTCTAGATTCCGGCCTGACTGCTGTGTGGTGCTGGTCACCACCACAGAAACCCAACGCCACGGCCCGAACCTTGTTTGTGACTAATGGCTGTGGTCGCTTGGCAATTTACTTTGTGCCAGACTGTACCCTCTTCACAGCTCTGGGCCACAGGTCCAGTCATGAATAGCCCAGGACGGAGGGCAGAGAGGACAGGCATGGAAACCAAGGTTGAGTGACTGGGCTGGGGCTAGAACTCAGCTGTCTCTCCTCCTGGCCCTCCCTGGCCTTCCAGCCTGCTGAGTTGCCTCACTTTTAAGTTTCCAATAAAAACGGTCACTTAGATAAACTGAAAAGAACAGCTGGAGAGGTAGCATAATGGTTTTGCAAAAAAGACTTTCATGCCTGAGGCACCAAAAGTCTCAGGTTCAGTTCCCAGCAACACTATAAACCAGAGCTGAGCAGTGTTCTGGCCTCTCTCTATATCTTTCTATTATCTCTCTCATTAAAAATAAACAAAGATGTTTAAAAATAGATAAAGTAAGAAAGAGCAGGATGAAGATGGGCTGATCTCACTCATGGACAGAAGTGGCGAAATCAGAGCAGAAGGGGAAACCCCAAGCAGGACGTGGGCTGGGTTTGGCGTCTTGCCCCAAAGCAAAGGACTCTGGGGGGGTTTGGGAGGGCTTTCAGGTCCTGGTGCTGATGGTGGAGGAGGACCCTGGATTGCGGGGAGAGTGTTTCACAGAAATATGAGAAATGCTACACATGGACCAACAACTGTATTTACTGTTGATTGTAAACATTAATCCTCAGTATATATATTTTTTAAAGTAAAGATCTAAAGATTGTAAAGTGAATATTGCAACAGTGTACAAGTTTCTTTACTTACTCTGGGCTCCGAGGAATACCTTATACTCATATTTTTCCTTTGTGTTATTCAATTTAATTGTTTTCTTTCCTTTTTTAATTTTATGTATCTATTATTAGATAGAAGTGAAGAGAAATCCAGAGGAAGGGGGAGATAGGGAGAGAGACAGAGAAACACCTGCAGCCCTACTTCACCACTCATGAAGCTTCTCCTCTTGTAAGTGGGGAGAAGGGGTTTGAACCCAGGTCCTTGTGCACTGTAATGTGTGCACTTAACCAGGTGCGCCACAACCTGGCCCCAATTTAATTGTTTTCATGTATTAGCCTATTTATAATCTGTTACATGTACTATTAGTAGAATTACAAAAATCAAATTCCTTTCTATTGACATTCCATTTAAGGCAAGGAATACCATTTAAGAGGGAAGCACGTTCTCTACAACATGTTTACAATATACATTTCTTTATCTTTTACAAAAACAACAACAATATTGGCTCCTGAGTATTTTTCTGAGCATTGCCACATCTGAAATAAAATCAAGTGAAACTGAGTTCCTTAGAAATAAAATGATCAGATTCCAGCCCCGGCTCCCCACCTGCAGGGGAGTCGCTTCCCAGGCAGTGAAACAGGTCTGCAGGTGTCTGTCTTTCTCTCCCCCTCTCTGTCTTCCCCTCCTCTCTCCATGTCTCTCTGTCCTATTCAACAACAATGACATCAATAACAACTACAATAATAGCTGTAACAATAATGAAAAACAACAAGGGTAACAAAAAAGGAAAATAAATAAATATAAAAAATTAATAAAAAAATAAAAATAAGTTTAAAAAAAAAAGAAAGAAAATGATCATTACCAGAGAGGCTTTGCCACAAGACACACACATGGCTGATAGGTGCAGGGTGACACTCAGAACACCGCTTATAATCAGGGAACTGCAAATGGAAATGATTCTGACAGGACACAGCCCTCCTGTCTTCCTGGCAAACTTTCAGAAAGACCACATTCTGGGAAGATGGTGGACCTGGGGACGGGGTTGGGGGGGTCAAATACATGACCGGTGAGAACATACACTGCTATGTCTCTAGGCGAAACAGCATGGACGCATCTCAACAGATTGAAAATAGATCTACTTTCGGACCCAGCCATCATTCCCCTCTGCATCTACACAAAGACACACGTCTAAAAAGATACACGCACAGCTGTGTTCATGGCAGCATTTTGACCCCCTGTCCTGTGACATGGTGTAGATACAGTGGGCCGTTGCTTCACTGAAAGGGAAGATGACATCTCACTGTTTCTTTAAAAATATTTATTATTTATTCCTTTTGTTGCCCTTGTTGTTTTATTGTTGTAGTTATGATTGATGTTGTTGTCATTGGATAGGACAGAGAGAAATGGAGAGAGGAGGGGAAGACAGAGAGGGGGAGAGAAAGACAGACACCTGCAGACCTGCTTCACCGCCTGGGAAGTGACTCCCCTGCAGGTGGGGAGCCGGGGGCTTGAATTGGGATCCTTAGGCCGGTCCTTGGTGCTTTGTGCCACCTGCGCTTAACCCACTGCACTACCGCCCGACTCCTGACATCTCACTTTAAAAATATTTATTTATTTATTTATTTATTTATTTATTTTTGCCTCCAGGGTTATTGCTGGGGCTTGGTCCCACACTGTGAATCCACTGCTTCTGGAGGCCATTTTTTCCCCCCATCTTATTGGATAGGACAGAGAGAGATCGATGGAGGAGAGTGAGACAGAGAGGGAGAAAGACAGACACCTGCAGACCTGCTTCACTGCTTGTGAAGCAACCCCCCAGCAGGTGGGAAGCACGGGTTCAAACCGGGATCTTAGTGCTGGTCCTTGCGCTTCGTACCGTGTGCACTTAACCAGGTGTGCCCGGCCCACGAGATCTCACTTTTTGTTACACTGTGGGAAGAACATGTTGAGTGAGGCAGACAGACAGTGAGCAGATGAGTTCATGCATGTGTAGGCGTTTACACAGATGGCAAGAGACCAGGCCGGGTGAGCTCTGCATGTCCTAGTTCCATGTCTGCAGAGCTGAGGTTATTGGGAGTGGTGAGGGGGGACCCTGTGCCCTGTGTTGGGCAGAGATCAGGGGGAAAGAGTGGTCACCTATGCTGACAGTTTTAGATAAATGTGTACTAGCTCCCCTGAGAGACAACTGTTTTTGGAAAACACTATTGCAATAATAATAATAATAATGATAATAATAATAATAAGGCTCTGTCCAAGATTGAGGTCAGTCTGTCCACTTGGTCCTTCTAGCACCCTCAGAAAGCTGCAGCTGCTGGGCTGGGACACCCCCTTTTCTCTGCTGGCCGGAGACCAGCCAGTCCTGTCATGGCTCTGGGAGAAAGGCAGAACTGACCGTCACAGCAGGACAGTCATCTCACTGGGGTGGTGTGACGAGGATGGTCCCTTGGCCTCCTCTGGTCATGGTGTGGAACAGTCCTCAGCCTCCTTGCTCCTGAGAGGGCGACCTGGGGACTATGCCCACGTTTGTCAAGATGGAATGCTGGCACCTGTGCAGGCAGAGAAGACGGGCTATCTTAGAATAGAGACTGAGAGATGCAGGGATAGCTCAGTGAACAGGGCACCTGCCTTGCCAACCATGGGGTACAGATTAAAACATTTTTTAAATTAGTAATTTAATTTACAAAATATCAGACAGCAGGGCTATAATCCCACACTGTCCTTTCCACCAGAGTTCTGTGTCCCCATTCCTTCCTGCTACTTCTCCCAAGGTCACAGTTGTGGGTAGACTATTATTTCTATATCTGTCTATCTACCTGTCTATCTATCTATCTATCTATCTATCATCTATCATTTATCTATCTATAATCTATCTATCTACCATTTATCTATCATCTATCATTTATCTATCATCTATCTATCATTCATCTATCTATCCATCTATCATCCATCATCTATTATTTATCCATCATCTATCTATCTATCTACTATCTATCTATCTATCTATCTATCTACTATCTATCTATCCATCTATCATTTATCATCTATCTACTATCTATCTATCTATCTATCTACTATCTATCTATCCATCTATCATCAGTCATCCATCTATCATCTATCATTTATCTATCTATCATCTATCTTCTATCTATCTACTATCTATCTATCTATCTATCCATCTATCATCCATCATCCATCTATCATCTATCATTTATCTATCTATAATCTATCTACTATCTATCTATCTATCTACTATCTATCTATCTACTATCTATCTATCTATCTACTCTCTACTATCTATCTATCTATCCATCTACTATCTATCCATCTACTATCTATCTATCTATCTATCTATCTATCTATCTATCTATCTATCTATCCATCTACTATCAATCTGCCCATTTTTCCTATGGCCCTGCCTTCTCTTCCTTTCTAAGTCACACCTACACCTGTTACTATTCTGAGTGTCTCCGTTTCCCTCTTCTCTCTCTGGGTCCTGATGGAGTTGGGATTCAGAGACCTCTGGTCATCTTCCCCCTAACATTTCTCCCCCTCTGGGAGTCTGGACCCAAATTCCGGGGAGCAAAACAGGCTCTATATTTGAGCCCTGGCACTGCAGAAGGCAGCATGGCACAGCAAGAAGTATCCCTGCTGTAGTGTCGGCCCCTCTCTCTGTGTCTCTCTCTCTCTCCCTACCTGAATGAAAGAAAGCCACTGTGAGTGGATAGATCTGTAGTGTCAGCCCCTCTCTGTCTCTCTCTCTCTCTCTCTCCCTACCTGAATGAAAGAAAGCCACTGTGAGTGGATAGATCTGTAGTGTCAGCCCCTCTCTGTCTCTCTCTCTGTATCTCTCTGTATCTCTCTCTCTCTCTCTCTCTCTCTCTCTACATGCTACATGAATGAAAGAAAGCCGCTGTGAGCGGATAGGTCTCCCATGTAGTAGACTCGGGTGTGGGGTGGGGATATATGTTGATACTTCCTTGCCGGAATGAGATTGCTAATTCAGTGGTGGAAATATTAATGGTATCAATAGCTCCTTGGATGCAGCTTGTGGAATATTTTACACTAGACTTAAAAGTTAATACAGTGGGCCAGGGAGAAAAGAGCCTTCCAGACTCTGGTGGGAGAGA